>NC_056737.1:1817161367-1817392559 GCF_019279795.1 Protopterus annectens | reverse complement strand
GATTGGCATCACAGCAGTAAACTACTGAGGACAGTGGCTCCAAAAGGAAGTTCTAGACCTCGATAAACATGGTATAGTAGAATGTTATCACAACAGAAGACAAAGTAAATCATTTTTCTGCTGAACAAATCTGATCAACTGAAGAATTTCTAAAGACTGTTGAACTGGCAACAGATCTGGTGGAGAGAGCTTTAGGTTTACATGGCAATAAGCAATTGTGAGCTAAACAAATACAGAAAATGCAATATGAAGGCCACCTGGATAGTGTGATTTTGGACACTTTTGACCCAAGTTTGTTGACTGCAAAGGAGACAGAGCTGTGAGTCTTTCCTGAAGGACTTGGTTCTATGTAGGTAGAATCTAATCTGCTGATGCACATCCAGGGTTTGAACTATTTTCACCTTTATTTGAATGATTTGAAGAGGACTCGCAAGTGAATCAGTTGGTTGTCTCAGAAACCACCTTGCAATGAAAAGGATGATTAGTACAGAAGGACACAATGTGCTTGTGAAACGCCAAATAATGGAATGGAAACATTGCCTGATGCTCTTCTATCTGAATGGACAGCAACCAAGAACACAGTATTCTAGGACAGAAACATCAAGGCAGCCAAAGAAACTGGTTCAAAAGGAGACTTTGGTTAAGACTTCAAATACAAAACTGAGATTCCAAGACAACACCAGCTTCTTAATTGGTGGATGCAGCAGGAAACACAGTTTAGGATACGCTAGATAAGGGCTTTACAACCTGCATTAAAGTTTGAAATGGCTGCTAATTGCACTTTAATAGCAGAGAAGCTTGAACTCTAGTCAAACGCGTTTACCACAAAGCATAATCTGGTACAGGTGCAGAAAATGCATAAATATCCTGACATGAAGCCAAAACCACAAAACGTTTCCACTTACTACAATAAGACTGGGAAGCTGACAGAATTCGGACTACATCAGAGAATAAGGTTTGGTTATTTGTCAGTGTTGGAAGTGAAGAAATCAAACAGTTGGTTTGAGATTGTGAAAAGCCAAATGAGGTCCCCTCGATGAATAGATCCCCCCGTGATCAAAATTCCATGGGTAGGATGGCAGTTGGGCATTTCCCTGATGAGAGAGAAAAGATGGGAAACCAGATTTGCCTAGGCCAATAGCGGCAATGAGGATCGCTACGGCTTTGCATCTGATCACTTTCTTCAGAAATGTGGGAATTAAGGGTGAAGGTGGATGCCAGTAGGCCACTGATGGGCCAGAGCATCTCTCAGAGACTCTCTCTCTGGGGGAATCGTGGCAAAGAACTTACAGCATTTGGTGCTGGATGAGGAAGCAAAAACTGCAACAAAGTTGGCCCTAGCAGCTGAAGATCTGCTGTGCCACTACTGGATTGAAAGGAGCACCTGGTAGGCATCAGAATGGATCTAAGATGGTCTGCAAGGCAATTGGACTTAGTGGGGGGAAGTGTTCTGCAACTAGACAGCAATGCAAAGCCATCACCCACTGGCACACCCTCATAGCTTCCTGGTATAAGGAGGTAAAATCTGAACTTACGTTGCTTGCTCATTAACATACCAAAACAGCTGTCATACTGTCGGTTTGGAAAGAAATAACCTGTGCAGGAATGGGTTCCTGAAGTTCCTGTACTGTGAGGAGGAATGTCCACATCACCCAGACACTGATGTGAAGGTTAGCCTCTTCTGGACTCCATATTTTTTGAACCATCATTCTCTGCAATGCTTCCCCATCTCAAAGGGGTGGCGTCCATGGTACCTATTGCCACTGGTGGTTGGAGAATGAAGGGTCTCCTGGAAAGAACAAATGGATACTCTAGCCACAATCATTAACTGTTCCTTGCAAAGCCTGGTTATGGTAAGAGGCACAAAGAGAGGCAGACACACCCAAGACCGATGCACCTTTAGAAGCCGATACAGAACCCTCATATGAAAGACAGCTAACTGTTCCATTAGTATAGACAAACTCATCAATACCAGAATTCCAAAAACAAAGACAGCTGTAGGGTGATTGGCGTGAAGCAGCATTTGAATGGCCTCTTGAAGCACCTGGACTCTGAAGGAAGTGATACAACGGATGTGCTGTGGTGGGGTCTAATGGACATCTGATAAACTGGTTTCTGCCACCTGCAGGAAGGACTTCTTTTGGTTTAAAGATATGCCCAAGGACAGACTCAGCTGAAGCAAGTAGTTACTGGCAATGATTAATGACTATGGTTGAACAGTTAGGAGCCAGTCTGGCTATGGGAAGACTTCAACCCCTTGTAACTGCAGGTGTGCTGCTGTAATGACCATGCACTTGGGGAACACCCAAGGGGGGGGGGGCTGTAGTGAGATCCCAAGGGTAGAGCCCTGAACTGCAAGTAAGTGGCTCCCAGGCAAAAGTGAAGGCATGTCCTAGGTGCACTGGCTATTCTGGTGTGGAGTCAAGTCTTAGTTACTCCTGGTAAAATGGCAATGGCAGGCACTGGCTCAGACTGAGGTATGTGAAATCCAAGGCAGTTGCCAGGCACAAAGCAGAAACACAAAGTTCATCATGTTAACATGATGAAGCCCTACCACAAGAGTCTTTGGCACACTCAGTATTTGCAGTAGGTTACAGGAAGAAATGTAAGCGGATCTTGTTGTGGACCTACATTTCAGATAAGCTCAGTCTGGCACTTTGGTGAATTAGATATGGGTGTTGAAGCAGCTATTTTCTACCATGGTCAGGAAATCCAAGCAATATTAACAGCTAGGAAATTAGAAGTTATGTACTTACCATAACGTTCCATCTGAGTAGGTGGATTCATTTGTCTGCAGCCTGTGGTTATGGATCCGATATCGGATCCGAACCGGCATGGTTTATCCAGCTATGGATCTGAGCTCTTAGCTCCTCCCCTCACCCATAATGCCCTGCTCTCCCTACATGACCTCAGATCGAGTTTGCCCTGAATCAAAATACCCTAGAAAGGGTAACACATAATATGCAGGAAACTGACAAGGCCAGGGGGATAGGAGGGCGGGATGGTTGCAGACAAATGAATCCACCTACTCAGATGGAACGTTATGGTAAGTACATAACTTCTAAATCTGAAGTAGGAGATTCATTTGTCTGCAACCTGTGGGACAGAGTCCCCAGCTACCTGAATCTTGGGCGGCCGTCATGGAAGGATATTCCAGAGCACCGCGGAGCCAAAGGATGCTCTACCTCTAGATGTGATATCCAGCTTGTAATGAGAAATAAAGGTATGAGATGAAGCCCAAGTGGCTGCTGAACAAATATCATCCGGAGAAATCCTAGCTTTAAAGGCCGCTGAGGTAGAAACTGACTGGGTCGAATGGGCATGGACTCCCTCCGGTGCGGGCCTCCCAAAAGCTTGGTAAGCTAAAAGAATACACTGTGAAATCCATCGTGACAAGGAGACTTTGGAAATTGGTTTACCCAGATTGAATTTGGCAAAGGAAATGAACAACTGGTCGGATTGCCTATGACCAGCTGTCCTGTCAAGATAAAAACGAAGCTGCCTGTGAACATCCAAGGAATGCAGCTTGTATTCACCCTTGTTCTGATATTTAGGAAAGAAAACAGGGAGGTTTAATGGACTGATTAATGTTTGCTTCTGAAGCTACCTTAGGAAGAAAGGAGGGATTGGTCCTGAGGTATACGCGGTCCGGATGGAAGACCAAGTAAGGAGGCTTCATGGATAAGGCTTGAAGTTCCGAAACCCTTTTGGCCGAAGTAATGGCTACTAAAAAAGCAGTCTTGAGGGAGAAGAATTTAAGATCTACTGTAGCCGCAGGCTTGAAGGGGGGAGCGGTCAAGGCCTGAAGAACCAAAGAAAGATCCCACGGTGGAACCGCCTGCTTGACAGGGGGTCTAAGGAGAAAGGTGCCTTTTAGGAAGATTTTACATAATTTGGTGGACATAAGAGGTCCAGAGTCATGACCAACATGATAGTGTGAAATGGCCGCAAGCTGCACTTTAACTGTTGACTGGCACCATCATGAAAAAGAGTGGTTAGGAAGTCTAGCACCACAGAAAGGGGAATCGTGAAGGGATCTAGACCCTGCCGCTCCGCCCAAATGGAGAATCGTTTCCATTTACTGCGGTAAACTTTTCTGGTAGATGGTTTATGAGCCGCTACCAGGATGGTCTTAACGGGGGACGAGATACCGGGAGTCCTAATTAGGAGTGGAACTGGAGCAGCCAAGCAGTTAGCTTGAGGTTGTCCAGATTCGGAGTAGGTAGGTTCGATGGGTGTGAATGGGATCTAGAATCCAAGGTGTCACCGAGTGAGACCTTAGGTAAGGGAACCAGATCTGTCGAGGCCAGAATGGGACAATGAGGATCATTCTGCACCCCAACAGAGAGGCTTTCTGAAGAACTTGGAGCATCAGAGACAAAGTGGGGTAAGCGTAAAGAAGACCGGGAGGCCAAGCATGCACCAGAGCGTCTCTCGGGGAATCCCCTGGAGGAGGGATTAGAGCGGAAAAACTGTCGCACTTGGTGTTTAAGGGAGACACAAAGAGATCGCAACAAGGAGTTCCCCACCGTGCGAAGATACGTTTCGCTACTTGAGCATTGAGACCACTCGTACGGGGAGAGAATGGTGCGACTGAGCTTGTCCGCAAGGATGTTGGACCGACCCGGAATATGCGTTGCGATGAGAAAGCGGTTGGAGGTGATCGCCCATTCCCACACTCTCATGGCTTCCCGACATAGAGGATAAGACCTGGTTCCCCCCTGTTTGTTGATGTACCAGACCACCGACATGTTGTCTGACTGAATCGCAATTGTTCCAAGGGGAAGAAAGTCCTGAAGTGCTCGCAATGCCAAGAGCACTGCTCTCATCTCTAGAACATTGATATGCAGGGAGGTCTCTGAGTCGTTCCACGTGCCTTGGACCGTCCGGCCTGCAAAATGCCCCACCCCCACCCAAGGCAGGAGGCGTCCGTGGTCACCGTGGCGAGAGGGGGAGAAGCACAAAAGGGGCGGCCTCCGTGGAGATCCTGTGAATGGAGCCACCACAAGAGAGACCGCTTGCAAGCCTTGCTGATCGCAATGGGATGATGCAGAGGTAGAGCAAGGTAAGACCACTGAACTTGAAGTGTCCACTGAAGGACCCGCATGTTGAACCTGGCGAGTGGAAGAAGAGATATCGCTGCCGCCATGGACCCTAGAGCCCTCAGGACCAATTCCACCGGAACTGAGCTGGAGTGGAGGATGGCCCGCACCTGGAGTCGCAGATTCTGAACTCGGTCGGCTGTGAGAAAGGCTCTTAACTCCCTCGTGTCTAACCTGGCACCTATAAAATCTATCAACTGAGTAGGGGCCAGGTTGGATTTTGCTACGTTTATCGTGATGCCCAGGCGGGGAGCTAGATGAAGAAAGGAGTCTCGCGCCAAGGATAGTAGATGCCTTGTTGGGGCGGTAAGAAGCCAGTCGTCCAGGTACGGAAAGACCTGCACCCCCTGAAGCCTCAGGTGGGCCGTAACCACTGCTAATACTTTGGTGAACACCCTGGGGGCTGTGGTGAGACCAAAGGGAAGGACCCTGAACTGGTAGTGACTGGCTCCTAGCCGGAAGCGAAGAAACCTCCTGGAGCGCTTGTCCATTAGTATGTGGTAGTACGCATCCTTGAGGTCTATAGAGCACATCCAGTGATTCTCTCCCAGGAGGGGGAGGATGGATTGCAAAGTGACCATCCGGAACTTCTCCTTGGGAACTGCCAGGTTTAACAGGGACAGGTCTAAAATTGGTCTTTGGTCCCCCGTCTTTTTTGGCATTAAAAAGAACCTGGAGTAAAACCCTGATCCGATCTGGTCTGGGGGGATGGGCTGGATGGCTCTTTTTCCCAGCAGATGGCCAATTTCTGCTGAAGCGGCCTCCCACTGACCGGGTGGAACGTCTGGGAGGGATCTTAATTTTGGAATGTGACGAAGGGGGATCTTGTATCCTCTGGATATAACGCAGAGGACCCAGCGGTCTGATGTTATGGACTCCCATGCCGCTAGGTGCTCCGAAAAACGTCCTCCGACTGCCTCCAGAGTGGAGCAGTCGGGCAACCCCTCAGGGCTGCTGCGCGGGCCATTCAGAGAAAGGTTCTCTGGACCCGAAATTCCTGGGAGCCCCTCTGCCCCTGGGGCGGCGTCCTCCCTGTCCTCCTCTGCCACGGAAGGACTGGTTGTCTGGAGCGGGTTGGGATTGCTGCGACTTCCAGAACCACATCTTCTTCTGGCCCTTTTGGTTCCTAGAGTAGGACCTCTGGGGCACAGAGAAGCGGATTCCGATGGCAATAAGTGTCTTCCCGTCCTTTTCGCTCTGGGTCAAGGTGTCGCGAACCGTTTTGCCAAAAAGGGCAGAACCATCAAAGGGGGCGTTCACGAAGGACGCCTTGAAGGGCTCCGTGAAATCGCAATGACGGAGCCAGGCCTGGCATCTAGTGATTAGGCCTACTCCTGCAGCTCTAGTGGCTCCCTCAGTAGCATGGGACAGCAACCGCATAGAGGTATTCGTCACGGATCGAAGAGTGGCCATACGGGTGGAGTGCAAAAGTTTGTCCTCCTCCGACATGGACTCTGTGGGGGATGCAGGGTATTCTTTAATAAGATCGCGCTGCATCCTGGTAACATGTGCCAGATAGTTGAGCGCCCTCACCGAGAAGGTCGCTGAACTAAACATGCGCTTCCCCAAGCGGTCCATCATCCGAGACTCCTTGCTCGGAGGATGGACTGAGGGACTCTCCTGGGCGAGTTCCTTCTTGGTGGCTGCTGCCGTCAACATGGCATCTACCGGAGGCCCCTTACTCCAGTGGGCACGGTCTGCAGGGGGCTAAGGATTCTGTCTGGCCTTTTGGGGATTGGCTCCACGGTGTCCGGTTCCTTCCACACCCTGGTGGTAAGAAGGTCCACCAGGGGGTCGGCAGGAGGGGACACCCAAGATGTAGACGGGCCCGCTTCGAATGCCTCCAAGAACACGGACTCGTCCGAGGAAGACTTAGGGGCAGACCACCCACCCCTTATGCGAAGCATTTCCATGATGTCTCCAAAGGAGACATCCTCGGGGGGGTGATCTTGGGGAGCCTTCCCCTTCCTCCAAATCCGTGTCTTCTGTTAAAGACTCGGGGGAGTCTATGTGCCTCCTTTTACATGTATGCTTGCGAGGTGCTTCCTCGGGGGGGGCTGTCCGAGGAGCCCTCGCAAGCAGTGTCTTGTTCCAATGGAACAGCTTGGGGCACTGAAGCGGGCTGTCCCAGTGGCCGGATGATGGAAGACTGACCCAGTGCAGATGGAGCGCGGGAAGGAGCCGAAGCAAGTGCCGGGGGTCCGGAAGCCCTCAACAGAGCCCTCTCCACTACATCAAAAGCCGAAGGGGAGCCAGCCTCGACCAAAGGATCCGAAAGTCGGCTCCCCCTCGGATCCGAAGAGTGGATCGGAGCCGGCCCCGAGACACTCTGATCCGAGGGACCAGTGCGCTCCGACACAGACGGCGCCGAAGGCACACTAAGTCCCCCGGATCCGAAGCTCGGAGCCAGGCTCCAAGAGGTAGGATCCGAAACACTCGAGGGCAGGGACGGATCCGAAGTACCTAGTACTATCGGCTCCGACCCACCCCCGGCTCCAAAGCTGCCCGGCTCCGAACGCTCCGATCCCGGGTAGCAGGTCGGAGAAGGAGCTATGGGCTTGAAAAATGGGGTCGAGCTCCCCCCCAGAGGGGGGGGGGGGAGGCAGGAGCACTCCCATCTGCATCTGGGCCTGGATGAACCTTCTCATCATCCGGTCCAGATCGGCGTCGGAAAGGCTATACGTAGACCTCGAAGAGGCTACCGAGGTAGGCTTTGAGTGCCTCCTCGATAGCCTCGACAGAGATCGGGTCTCCTCCTCCTCAGGCCCCGGTGAAAAGCAGACCGGAGCCGAGGGGGGGGGGGGCCAGCAGCCAAGGAGGCCGGAGGAGAAGCCCGCTTAGCTGGCAGGGCCGAAATGGAGGTCTCGGCCCGCCGCTTGTGGTGCTTTTCTCTCCGGTCCTTTTTTCTTGCTTCCCTGTCCTCCAACCCAGCAGCGGGAGGTTGAGTCCCAGGTGGAGGAGGGGGAGCAGGCGAGGAGGGAACTGTAGCAACAGTACCCACCACAGGAGCAGAGGCCAAAGCCGAGTCCAGGGGCAGAAGTCCCGCCAGGACTAGCTTCGACCTCCGCTCCTTCAATGCCCTGGGGTTGAACCCTGTACAAATGGAACATCCAGAAGTGAGGTGTTCAACCCCAAGGCTTCGAACGCACCGAGTGTGGCCATCAGCAGGGGAAAGCTTATGGCCACACTCAGTGCACTTCGAGAAAATTGCCTTAGGGGCTTCTGACATAACTAAAGTCTTTTTTTTTTTTTTTTTAAACCAAATAAAAAAAGACAAACAGTTAGTGCTAAACTAGCACACACACAAGGCCCCAAACAACACACTCAACAAAACTCTGAACCAGCGAGGGGAGGGAATTAAAATAAAATTTTAGATGTAACAATTTAAACCCAAAAGTATCAAAAAACTAAAGGAAACCTAACTACAAAAAAGCAATTTAAAGCTTTAAAAGAGTTTTTTATAGAACTTAGCTGAAGAGCTCAGACGATCCAACTGGTTACCAGCGCGGCAAACTAGATCTAAGGTCATGTAGGGAGAGCAGGGCATTATGGGTGAGGGGAGGAGCTAAGGGCTCGGATCCATAGCTGGATAAACCATGCCGGTTCGGATCCGATATCAGATCCATAACCACAGGTTGCAGACAAATGAATCTCCTACTTCAGATCATTTGTTACTAAACCAGAGTTTACCCAACTGGTGCAGCACAATATAAGCCCGTGGATTCAACATCTAATTAAAGGGCAAAAAAAAAACATCATACAAGGTCATTCAAAGACAGGAACTGTGCAACTTAACTATCAAATATACTTTCCCCCAAATTATATTTCCTGGCGTTTGTCAAAAAATATAACATTTGGTAACATAAGGGTTTGGGAGGGTGGCCTAATGGTTAAGGTGTTTGCCTTACAACCACAAGGTACAGGGTTTGAGTCTCACAAGGGATAATTGTCTAGGCTTAAAATGGCTCGCAAGAGCAGTTAGCTTAGTACTAATCTATGAACCTATGAACATGTTTTAGGAGGTTGCAATGTTCTCCCTTCCCAGTGAAATATGTTCTCATGGATTTAAAACTGTAAATACTTGGGCATTTCATTAAATAAGTAAAATACAGAACTACTTTCTCCTATGGTGTCAAGCTCAGTTTCCTTCCCAACATTAATTATATCATGGGACAGCACTACCATAGCATTCTGTAGCTTGTTTCAATAGGCATGGTGCAATCTGATTTTGACATCACTTTACCCACCTAAGAGAGTGTACTGCATTGGATCCACTGGTGTCCTTTATCAATCTTGTTGTTTGGAACCGTTGCTTGGACTTTAATATCTCTCCAAGCACTGAGGAGTGTACTGTATCAGATGTCAATGTCCTTTTTGTCTGAACTGTTATTTGGACTTTAGGAAATTCTAACTGACAAAGGAAGCTAGATTAAGATGTGTGGAATACCAAGAGAGACTATATTTCATCCTGTGGTTCCAGTCAACAAAATGTACTGGAAAATACCTAACAATGCAGTTATGACTATTTCTATCAGTTTGCCTGCATCAAACTTTTTATTTTCCTTTATTTGTATGTGAAGCTATCTCATCCCCAGTCTTTCAATTAGCCTGCTGCACTTGGTAGGATGCGTCAGTGTACTGCAAGGCTTGCAAATCTTATGAACCTTGGAACAGCCTTGAATCAGCAAGGATCATCTAGCACTGGTGGCACCTTCACATGCTTTAAATACCTTACTAAATATAGGAGGTAGGGGTCAGTCCTCCAAACACTGTGGGGAGCTAGAGTGTGCCACTAATATGTATGTGAAGCCAGATGTTTCAATGTATACAGTGTAAATGTGTTTATCTGATTGTGACAATGGCATATGTTTTTAATGAAAAGCAGACTCACAGCATCAGTGTGACAATTGCTAGCTGGTCTTTGAAAGACAGAGACCATCTGTCCATCAGCAATCACAACTTAATACTGGTTGCCCGATTGGAAAATTGATCTGTAACAGAGCTCTTTAAGCAAAAAACATTTGTTAAATTATCATAACAGAGGCAATCACACATTTACATAAATTAAAGCAAACCATACCGATACAAACCCAGTTGCAAGCATGTTAAATCACAAACCATACTGACATAATTCTAGTTGCAAACATTATACATCATTTATAATCTACCCAATCACAGTCGGTCAAACACTACATAAGTCTTTCAAGTCCTGCCTTCTTTAAATCCTCATTCCTTCCCAGTATGTATTGTTCACACACTTCCCATTTTTTCCTATGTAGTTTGCTCCTATCCTTTTCTAAAGATCCCAATTCCAGTTGCTTTATCACAGATACTATATTCATTATTTCTAGTACAGCTGCTTTAGACTTATGTCCATTTTCTACCAATTGCTTTTTTGGCAGTCACCATAACTGAACTCAGCAAGGTCTTACTATGTGTCTAGGCAATTCTGATTCTGTATCATAGCTCAGAAAAATAATTTCCCGTGTTACATCAATTTGCTCACCCATCATCTCTGACGGAGTAGTCTGCAGGGAATCTTTGTCTGCCAATTCACTACACTCCCAGAAAATGTTCCCACTTGCGTCTTTCTTCCCCATCACATCTCCAACATTTGCAGACTACCCAAGGAAAAACTCACTGGAGTCTACTTGGGGTATAAACATCTACATAAACATTTCCAAGCAAAAATCCTAAATCTTCTAGATTCTGTTGCATATTTGGGAGACATGCATATATCTCCCATTGTTTCTTTGTGAATTGCTTATCGAATCTCTCTTCTTTCTAACCTCATCTGACCGATTCATATAGTTATCATGCAATACTTTACATGCCCTACTTAATTACTCCTTTTTATGGTAGCTTTTGTTCCAGATTCTACTAAAAACTCTACCAGTGCTGGTCTTTCATTTAGAACCTCCGTATTTCTCTTTGCCTATACTCTGATATCAATCCTTGATAGGGAATTAAATCTCTAACCTGCAGTCCAAATAAATTATTGGCGTCTTTACATTCTATTACCTTTCCTGCTCCAGTTTTTTGCTCCAAATACTTTGGTTCCTTGTCAGTTTACTCCAATAAATTCCAGCCTTCTCTTGCTTATTGTCTGTATTCCTAGTTGCAGAATCTCCTTTCCCCATTCCCATGTTGGCTTCGTTCTTAGAATACTTTCTGCTACTTCACGAATATAATACTCTGTATAATTATTGTTATTCTTCAAGGTCGGCATCCAAAATCCCAGCCTCTCGTTTCTTGACCTTTTCTCCTGTTTCATCATCCTTTTCCACTTTGAATTATAAATTTCTGCTTATAACATGTACATGAGCCTTAACTGTGTTGCTCTAAAATGCCTCTTCAAATCTCAGTCTCAATTCACCTTTTCCTATTGGAAGAAACGGCTTATCCCACTTGACTCTTGCTGTCCTCCCCTCCCAAATAAAATCCTTTAACTCTTTATTAATTGCCATCAACAACTTCTCCTCTGGTTGATATAAATATGCCTCATCTTTGTATAAGACTAAAGGGACTAAACATTTTAAATGCTTGTATCTTACTACCCACATAAGACGAGCAGCAAACACAGCCAGCTTTTCTTGACTATCATATCAAACACATCCTCAAATTTCTGAGTCCCTTATTTTCTTTGCCAATGGTTCTAAATATAATGCAAATAGAGGGAAAAACAGGACACCCCCTGCAGAAATTAGAGGATCCCATGCACTTCAATTTTCATCTCTGATCCCTTGAATATCCTCCTAATCAACCATACAATTTTATCAAGGAATGCAAAAGCTTCCATTGCCCTGCTCATAATGTCCCAGCTTACTCTGTCAATGCTTTTGCTGCATCAATACCCACAAACAATAGTGGTATTTTCTTACATTCTGATTCCCTCTGGATCATCAATGTTCTGTTAATGTCAAATGTTTGCCTCCTCTCCACAAAACCACACTGATCCATATCTAAGAATTTTGACTTTAGTTTTGCCATTCCTTTAGCCATTATAGACACACACTTCATAATCATGATTTAGTATTGAAATTGGCCTGTATGAAGCTGGAGCGGATGGATATTTACCCTCTTTGGGTATTAGAGCTACCACCACTTTCATCCAGTATGTTGGTACTACTTTGTTTTTTTCCCCTCCTAGCTTCCAAACTTCCAGAGGAATATCATCTACTCCTGGGGACTTTCCTGTAGATTGGTTGTACATCATCATCATCTCTCTCATCTCCCATCATAACTGTTAGTAACTGAGCCTCATCTACCGCAAACTTTGGCATATTTCATTCTTCCATAAACATTTCCATTTGTACATTTTCTTGATTTCCATATTTCTCTGCTTTATAAAGACTTTCACAGAATTTCCAAAATACTTCTAATACCTATACAAGTTCTTAACTTCCTTGTTATATGCTCCCTAAGCTTGACAACAGCCCTTTCTACTTTAGGTTGCCCACGTCGTTGTGCTAAAAGATTGTGTGGTCTAGAGTTATCAAAAAACAGTTGCTTAAAAGCAATCTTTCTAAACTCATGTATATAAATAAGGTAATCTCTTATTTTCCATTTAGCATTTTGTACTTGCTCCTCCTCTTGTATCGTGAAATTCCCCCTATTCTGCAATATTTTAACGTCAGTCCCTCTAAATAATTCTTGTTACTTTTTAACCATATCTCCCTTTATTTCCACACCCATTTTTAAATTCCACTTTAGGTTTATCCCACTCCCTAGTTAGATTTTTCAGAAAAAAAAAAAATCTATCTTGTCCAATAGCTCTCAAATAATTTCTATTACCCATTCCTTAAAATCTTCTCATTTCAACAGATAGTTGGGGAAAGTGTCAGTGTCTCATTTATTTCATTAGTGTGTTTTTAATTGTATTTATTGTTGGCACAATATCTGAAATAGTTATTGGGTGCATATCAAGACCTTCAATTAAATGCATATGTTCCTGTGAAATGTAAATTCTATCTAACCTAGCCCAGTTTGTGCGCCTTGGGGAATATGTAAATTTACTCAGAACTCCCTAATACAAAATTCACATCTTCCATGCCAAATGTTTTCATAAATTTCTTCAAAAATCTTCCACCAATTAAAGTATTCCTCTTTACCTTTGTCCCAGATATTCCACTGAATAACAATCCTGAAAACCTCTCTTTATCAAATTCACAATTCTTTCCAAGTGTGTGTCCTGTGGCATAGCTATTTGCATTCTACATTTAATAGAATTCACTACTCTTTTTTATCTGAGAGACCATTAACATTTAAAGTTATTGCAGAAAGCATCATTGCAGTAAAAAAAGTTAATATCCTCACCTTTTATGGATAATTTTTTTGTTAAAATGTCTAGTTCCAGCTTTTGTGTTACATGCATACACTGTTGTATGTTGATCTTTTATACGTTTGTTTCTTGTCATAGCCATTTGAGCCTATGTCACATCTTCCAAAACTTTGTTTTACTGAAAGCCCTCAAACAAAAGGGTAAATACACCTGCAATACCCCCACTAAAAGCTATTAACTTAATACTAACACAGAAAACTAAGTAAATCTTTTAAATACTGAAGGTTTACCCTCCTAGTAGAAACAAATGTCCCAAACTGGTGGCTAACCTAAAAGAAAGGTTATTCATGCTACAATGCATGGTGTAGCCTGTACTTCTAAGTGTTGTCTGGTTTTGTCTCATCTTTATACCTCTCTCAGCTGGGAAAACAATGAACATCATCTCCTAGCCAATTTCTCTTTAACAGACTGTCTCCATGGAGAGAGAAGGGCCAGATAATGAAGTGTTACCAAGCATACATATGCCAGAAAGAAACCTTACAATATTCTTTTTAATTGACTTGCTTTCCCTTAGAACTTGTTACTAGATTAAGCCAAGGGACCCAATACAATCACCACGCCCAATGCAAGAATGAGAAAAAGCACATTACTTTTTCTTTTTGTGATGCTCTTTTAACCAAACTTGACTGTTAGAATGCAGCGTCTACATTTCTTAAAACTGAATAAGCAGAAAGAGAAGGGAGAAAAATAAACAGGAGCACCTGTTCACAATAGTATCCCCATTACACTTAAAATAGAGAAAACGCTATAGCATACAAAGAAAATCATGCACTATAAAATACCACTATTAAGAAAGTTTTGTTTCATTTACAGTTAACTTTCTCCTGCTTCTTGCCCCCCCCCCCCAAGCATTTTTCCAAACATTAATGACATGAAATGGGGCATACATGCTTTAGAGTCCTCCACAAGTCAAAGTCCAAAAAAGACCAATACTTCAAGATTTTCTTTTTCTGTCATATTTTACAAATATAAACTGCTTTGTAATCCCACATTTGCTAATTGCCAGGTTAATGGTTTTATTCCTGCTCATCTCCCAAATCCCATCTCTGCTTAATTTCCAGTGTACTCTTGATTCTTCTAGTCAGCTCTCAAGCTCCCTTCCTTCTCTCCAGCATTTTCCATTGAAACACTGGAAAAAGTTTCACTGGCACAGTCTCTTTGTGGTCTTCATTACCAGAATAAGAAGTAGAATCTCCTTATGCTTCACAGTTTATGCTTCACAAGTTGTGTTGGACAAACTTTTGTATTTCCTCTTTAGGATGTACTTTATTAAAAAATGTTGTTCCTCCAAGGAAGCATATTTTAAGATAGTTGGGCACAGCAGTTTCAATCTCATGCCTGCTTCTTGACGTTCCTGAATAGAGGAATACATATGCTCCTTGTCCACCAGGCAGAAGAGAAGTAATCAATTTTCACAAACACTCTCCTACTTTCAGTACTTTGTCCTTTTGTCAGAATCAACTCCCTCTGCTGGTAGGATTGCATATTTACTATTTAAAAAGTCTGGGCTGCTTTCGCATAACCAGGTATGGAGCATACACGATGCCCCCTTTCAACTAAAAACTCCCGCTTTCAAATACCAGTCCAGTTGCTTATTTGTGATTTCATAAAATACAGTGTTCCTTACAGCTTCTATGGTACAGTTAAAAAATGTAGGTTTTCCCTACGTGCTCTGTCCTCTAATTTTATTTTTTTTAAACATCTCTTCTTGAGCAGTCTCATAATCAACCAGCCTTTTCTTCATTTCAGTCTCTGATTTTTGCAGTTTCATCACCTCATCTGAATATCGGTTTAAAAGTTTCTTCCATTTTTTTCCAGACTTTTGTTGTGAAATGATATACTCCCTCAGTGTTTCGTTTATTTTAATCAGGTGTGTGCGCAGCTGTCTTATACTTTCCTCTAGGTTACTGGAAGTTGTGTCTGGAACTTGCACTACATTTTGCTAAACAGCTGCAGAACTTCCCAGGCAGTGTTTTTTTCCTCACCTTTTGTAGCAGATTTTCTTTCAGGTCCTCTGTATTTCTCTCCCAGGCATCCAGGAAGTGCACTTACTAGCCAGTTACTGATATTTACCTAGAGACACAGAAGTCTACTGGCCTTCTTTGCTGAGTTTCTGTTTTCACACTGGGAGAGCTAGAATTAAGCTGTTACTCAATGTGCAGCCATCTTGGAAGTCTGTAACAGACATCTTGATAGAAGATTAGTCCGATTGGTGGTAGTGCATCAAGGGTACTATCACCACATAGGTATCAGTAGTTCCCTCGGGACATTTTGCCAGTGAGTATGCATTAATACAGTTTTATCAAGTCTTCGTTACTGTTGGTAAATTGGCACAGAAGTGTGGTGGGTGAAATCCTATAGAGTCACTGACCACAACCTCTGTTCTGGAGCCAACAGTGTACAGTTTATTAGCATACAAGCATATGCCTTTAGCTCTTTATGCCAATCATCATCCACTTACATACATGTCTGTGTGACCATGGTGGGATTAAATGCTTGTAGTCCTGTCTGTGCCACATCATAATAGGTTTCAACACTGAGCTGTGACATGCAGATTAACAGGCAACAGAAAAATAAAAAGGAAACTAGACATCTATACCTGAAAAAGTAAGCCAGCAGATAAGAACTACATTGGATTAAAACAGGTTAGAGCTTTATAAAAAGAATGTTCCATGTTTGTTTGTTGTCCTTGATCTCATCTTCCTTCTCGCTGTTTGGGTTGGCTCCGACTTGGCCGTATACTACAGAGCTTTTACTGGCTCGAAGCTAGCCTCTATCTCAGCATGCCTAGTGGTAGTTACCCAGATCTCGTTTGTGATAACCCAACACTACGTCATATAAACAGACAAGAGATATAGTCTACTTCACATATTCGATGACACCTACATATAAAAAGGTGTGACCCCTCCACAACAGTAATAGCAGTAGACAGACTAACCATAAGCTATGGTATAAAGGAAATCCAGCCAGTATAACCACTAGAACAAGGGATTCCTCTTGATCTTCCAGGAAGGAGGGTGGGACGCAAGAAGGAAGGCGAGATCAAGGACAACAAACATGGAACATTATGTTGAGTACATAACTTTTTATTCTTATGTTGTCCATATCTCGCCTTCATTTTAGCTGTTTGGGACAGCTTCCCCAGCACCTAATTCTTGGGTGGCTCAATTGAAAAAACTCTTCAGGACCGTGGAACCAAAGGATGCCCTGCTCCAGGAGGTCAGATCTCCTTTGTAATGAGTGATAAAGGTAGGAGGATTAGCCCATGTAGCTGCTGCACAGATAGAATCCAAAGGCAATCTGGCCTGAAAAGCAATAGAGGTAGACAAGGCCCTTGTTGAATTTTCCCTGGAAGTTTTTGTTTACGCAACTCGTAAACATGTTTTATAGTGTCCGAAACCAAGTCACCTTTGAGACAGCACAACCTCTTTTATTGTCCGCAAATGATATGAACAATTGGTCAGATTTTCTTAAGTCCATATATACCATCCTGTGTAAACAGAAACGTAACTATGAATGTCCAATTGATGATGTTTATACTCTGCTTTGCTGCCACGATTAGGGAAGAACACAGGAAGCTCTATGGATTGATTCAAATTGTAGTCAGAACATACTTTGGGTAAGGAGGGGTTAGTTCTGACAGAAACCCGATCTTTATGGAAAATCAGGTACAGGGGACGAATAGATAAGGCCTGTAACTCCGAAACCCTTCTAGCTGAGGTAACTGCAACCAAGAAAAGGGTCTTCCAAGTCTGAAATTTGAGCAGACAAGAAGCAGATGGTTTTTGAAGGGAGGAAGAATTGGAGCGTCTAAAACTAAACTTAGATTCCAGGGGGGGTAGAGGTTCTCTTAAATCGGAGGTCTTAACAGGGTAGTACCTCTTAGGACTGCTTTGCATAACCTATGGGACATGATACTGGAACCCATTTCTCTCATATGGAAATTAGAAATGGCAGCTAACTGAACTTGGACAGTAGATGCAGCTGCTCCTTGGTCAAAGATTTCAGCAAGAAATTCAAGAATCTTTGAAATGGGAGCAGTATCAACCTGATTTTTGCCTGCCCAGCAAGAGAACCTCTTCCATTTACTAGCATAAAGTCTCCTAGTAGTGGGCTTATGGGAGGAAATCAAAATGTGTTAACTGCTGGAGAAACATCAGCAAGCCTGGCTAAGACCGGAAGTGAAGAAACCAAGCTGCGAGCTTGAGAGTTTGAATGGAAGGATGGAGAGCCCCCGAATGATGCCTCAAAAGATCTGGCACTGGGTCCAGGACCCAAGGCTCCCCTTGCAGGTGAGGCCAAATGAATGGAAACCATATCGGACGAGGCCAGTAAGGAATGAGGATTAACTTGCAACCCAACAACTCTGCTTTCTGAAGAACCTTGGGGATCGGGGAAAAAGGTGTAAAGCAGTCCCGGGGCCAATCGTGAACAAGTGGGTCCCCGGTTGACTGTCCCAGTCGTGAGACTAGGGCAAAGTAGCGGCTGCATTTGTTGTTGAGGGGGGTGGCAAATAGTTTGCAGCATGGCTGGCCCCATTTACGAAAAATCAAGTCCGCAACTTCCAGCTTCAGGGACCACTCGTAGGGCATCAGTATAGCCCGGCTGAGCTTGTCCACTATCATGTTGGATTTCTTCGGGATGTGTGTTGCAACCAGAAAGCATTGGGAAGACATCACCCATTGTCAAACTCGTACAGCCTCTCGACACAAGGGGTAAGACCTGGTTCCACCCTGTTTGTTGATGTACCATACTACCGACATACTGTCCGCTGGAATTGCTATAGTCCCTGTAGGTAGAGAGTCCTGAAGTGCTTGCAATGCCAGGAGCACTGCTCTCATCTCCAGGACATTGATGTGCAAATGGTACTCGTGTTCTTGCCAAGTCCCTTGAACAGTCTGTCCCAGGTAATACCCACTATATCTGGAAAGCGTCTTTGTCACTGTGGCTACAGGTTGGGGGGGTAGAAACGGTACTGTCACCATAGGGGAGTGAAGCCACCACTCCAGATCCCTTTTGCAGGATTCCGTGACCAGAATCTGATGTGACATGGGTAAATCCTGGAATGACCATTGTGCAAAAAGAAGCCACTGTAGACCTCTCATGTGGAAGCGAGCCATAGGGATCAGAGTGATCGCCGCCGTCATATTACCCAGGACCTTGAGGACAAATCTTGCTTGAATCCTCTTTTGTATGGACAGCATGACAACTTGGCAATTGATAGTTAATACTCTTTCTTGAGGCAGCTTTGCTATCATGGCCCTTGTCTAAATCTGCCCCTATAAAAGGTAATATATTGACAAGGCAGATTTTTCATAGTTTATGGTGATCCCAAGTTGAGAACAAGAACGGACTGTGTATTCCCTCACCCTGATTAGTTGATGCTCGATGGTGGCAGTAAGGAGACTGTTGTCTAGATATGGAAACACCCAGAATCCTTGACGCCTCAGGTGAGGCGCAACTACTGCCATGCATTTGCGGAACACCATGGGGGCTGTGGTGAGACCAAAGGGCAGAGCTCTGAACAGATAGTGACTGGCTCCCAGCCAGAAGCGTAGATATCTCCTTGACAGTCTGTCCATTTTATGTGGTAGTACGCATCCTGGAGATCAATAGAGCACATCCAATTATCCTTTCCCAGAAAGGGAAGAATGGATTGCAGTGTTACCATCCAGAACTTTGTTTTATTGACTAACTTGTTCAGCCTGCTGAGATCCAAAATGGGTCTCCGTCCCCAGTTTTCTTTGGAACTTAAAAAAGAACCTTGAGTAAGTTCTGGATTTGATTTGTTCTGTGAGGACTTCCTGGATGACTCTTTCTTAGCAACCTTTGAACCTCTAGGTTTGCTTGATCCCAAAGACTGTGTGGAACATCTGGGATAGAGTATTGTCTTTTTGACAGGGGAAGTAGAGAATGGGATATTGTAACCTCCAGATATTATGGATAGTACCCATGTATCTGTGATGGTCTGCCAGGCTTTTGGGTACAAGTATAAATCCCCCCCCCCGACTGTCTACAGAGTCAGGCCTCCCTTCAGGAGTGCTGGAAGGGCCTACCAGAGAAGGTATCTCTGTTGCCCTGATTCTGCAGACCACCGCCCCCCAGCCGCGATGTAGGCGTCTTCCGTCATTTCCCCCTCTGACCCTGGGGGAACATTCGCCACGTGCGTCAGGCAAAGCTCCCTGGGATTTCCGGAACCACATTTTCCCGCTCTTCTGGCCTTTAGGATAGGGCCTAGATGGAGCAGAAGAACGTACTCCCATGGCAGACAGAGAGTTTTGCCATCCTGTTCACACCCAGTAAGAGAGTCTCTTACCTGAGGCCTGAACAGGGACGAGCCGTCAAAGAGAGCGTAAAGGAAGACTTGAAGGGCTCCGCAAAATGACAAAGGCACGTCCAGGAGTGTCAGCATAAGGCTACCGCTGTGCCCGTCACCCTGCGTGCCCCATTGGCTGCATAAGAAATCAGCTGCTTGGAGGAGTTAACCACTGATGTCAAGGTCACAAGCTGAGAAGCCGCTTTATCAGAAGATCCCGTAGCTATATCTCCTAACTCCTTGAAGAGATCCCTTTGAAGCCTTGTAAAGTGGGACAAATAGTTCAGCAACCTGAGTGTAAAGGTTGCTGAAGAGTACTCCGGTTTCCTTCTACATTCTAAAGACATCCTTCTGGAGCATTTCTCCCCGGGCCTCCGCTGAAAACAGGATCTGTGGAACCAAGTCGGACTTTCCTGGTCAACAAATGTTAAAAAAAAAAAAATGAACAGATGAAGTTTCTGCTAATTCCTTCTTGGTGGCTGCTGCCACCAACATAGCATCAATGGGAACACCTTTAGATAAGAAGAGCCTGTCTTCAGGGGCTGTAATCAATTTATTGGGCCTCCGTGGAACTGGTTCCATGGTGTCTGGAGAGCTCCAGGCCTTCCGACTCACTACCTGCAATAGTAGGTCAAAAAGAGGAGATACTCAAGAGGTGAAGGGTCGGGAACTGAATGCATCCAGGTCCACTGACTCGTCTTCAGAAGGGGCAAGGGACTTCCAGTCATCCCTCTAAGGATTTCTAAGATGTCTGAAACAGAGACATCTTCAGAGGGGGACCCTTATGAATCATCCAAGTCTGTATCTGATGTCAGGGACTCAGGGGAGTCCACATGTTTCCTCTTGCGAGTCCTCTTCTGAGGGACCTCCTCCGAGGGATGCTCAGGGGAGGTTTCGGACGAGGTGGGATTGCCCAATGGGGCATCCTGGAGCATGGGTTCCCTACGCTTGGGGCGGAGGGGAGGCGGACACCGGCACAGAAGGCAAAGGAGCTAATGGAGCAGAGGGTGGAGCTGTCTCAGCAGGCAGCACGCTCACCACCTCGAAGGCTTCGCAGTCCCAATCCAAAAGAATTTCCAGCTCCGAAGAAGCAGGAGACTTCCTCCAAACAGAGGACGACGGCTCTGAGGCCGATGTAGGAGCCGAGCTGACCTGCGCCGAAGCTTCGAGAGGGTGAGTTGGGTTGGACAATGGTCCTATGCTGCCCCCCCCCTCGGAGCAGACAAGGGAGCGTCGGCTCCTAAATCCCTCGACAGAAAGAGGTATCGAGGAGATCGGGAGCCCACCACTACGACTTCCATGCACTCTGGCTCCGAACACATAGGAGTCGGAGGAGGAGGAATCGACACAGGTGGTGTTTGGGCTGTTGGCATCATTTCCATCTGGGATGGGCCCAAAAGTACTTTGGCTAATACTGGTTTTCCTAATAAGCCTCTTTACCACCCTCTCCACATCATCACCCGAGAGGCTCCTGGATGACCGAGAGGAATGGGTTGAAGACCGGTGACTGCCTACCACAGATTGTAATAACGGAGACAGTGGAGCAGACCGCACCGGTTCCAAAGCAGGAGACCTTATGGGACCTTACTGGCTCCAAACACACAGATGGAGCCATAGGTGAAGATCTCGTCGGAACCGAAAGTTGGGTCCGACTTAGCTTGTGGTTTGCCCTTGTCCTTAGACAGGTCCGAACTTGGTGCCAAAGAAGATGAAGGCTTGACTTTGTCCAATTTTTTAGCTGGCCGAGTCCCCTCCAAGGGGGCATCAAAGGAGCTCTTCAGTAAACCTCTCAAGATGAACTTGTTTCTTCTCTCCTGCAGAACTCATGAACTAAAGGCATGGCAGATAGAGCACGAGTCCTGCAGGTGAACAGGTCATAAACAATAGACGCAACTAATGTGCCTGTCCATAAGGGACATCTTTTGACAGCACGAGTCGCCCTTTTTAAAAACCCGAAGGTTTCAAATCCTTGGACAGAGAACAGCACTATGTCCAAGGCTAAAGACTACTAATAAGAAAACTATACAATAGCACTATTAACAGCACTATGTAAGCAAGCCGAAGAGAAACTACTAGGCAATAACAGACAAAAATATCCTTTTTTTTTTTTTTTTTTTTTTTTTTTTTTAACAGACCGGGAAAAAAAAAAACAGAAGGGGAGGAGCCTCTAAGTTAAATGGCGAACTCCCCCCCTAAGGAAAGCCTCCAACTTAAATGGCAACTCCTGAAAGTTAAAGGAAAGGCAAGAAAGGGAAGAACCACCCACTAATTTAAATGCGTTTGGAAGAGGGGAAAGGAAGAGAGAAAAAAACGGTTAAACTACACAAAAGCAAGTCACTCAGGATAGGGATAGATAGAAATATGAAGGACAACTATCGCTAACAAAATAGATAAGCTAAACTAGAATTTTGATCAAAAATGAGAAAAAAAACACAGCCTCAGCCAGTATTTGCAATCTCAAAGCGGCAAACGAGATCTGGGTAACTACTGCTAGGCATGCTGGGATAGGGGCTAGCCTCGAGACAGTAAAGGCTCTCCAGCTATAGTATACGGCTGAGTCAGAGCAAAGGATTGGCTCCGAATACAAACAGCAAGAACCAAGGCGAGATATGGACAACATTTTTTTTTTTTTTTTTTGGTGGAGGGTATAACAAATCAGAAAATGGTAACCACTCAGACTAACATTACTTTTTTTTGTTCTATAAAAAAAAAAAAAAAATGCCAACTATTCAGACCAATGAAAAAGCAGTGCTACTATAAGGGTAACCATAACATTTTGTAGTAGCTTCTGACTTGCAGCTATACTTTGACCTTTATATACCAAAAAAATGTACAAGAACCTCCCCATTCAAACTCATTTCTGGGATAAAAAAAAAATACCCTTAAACTTCAGCAGTGTCAAACAAATTGTTACTGCAGTTATTTTTTATTTCACACTGTGATTGTTAAATCAGTCTAAAATATAAATGTATTTTGTTTACTTGCATCGATCTAAGTAAAAGTCCTTCACATACTCTGCCCAGATGAAAGTTGTCCACATTTCTCAAAGGATCTTGTCAAGTCGACTAGGTGCAGCCCTAACACATCACCCAATTAATATAAACATTTGCCAGGATCACACTTTCTGGTAAGGACAATAATTTTAATGCATTCATAACACTGATGCTTCAGACAACTTAACTAGTAATTATGCTGCTTGTGCAAAGCGTCCTACTGGTTGCTAGAGCTATCCATTGAATGTACTTGGACTGATTCAGCAATTGCAACATGATGTGGAAAAAGTTGACTCTAGTAACAACTAAATTAGTAATAACATTTTCACTTAAGTTCCTGTAACTCATTCCTTTAAATGGCAAAAGTTTAGCCTTACCTCCACAAATATAGATCATTGGCTGTTGCTTTGGAGGCTGAACATCTTTCTGTGGATCCATTATAGACTCTGTTCCTGAAATACATATATTACAAGATTAGTGACAACTCTGACCATTTAAAACCATTACTACTGTTAGAGTTATCACTACACCTTGGAACTTTTCTGAACAAGCTAGCTGTGAAATATGTTCTCCAAAAGGTGAATTGTGCTTTGTGGATGGACCTGTAAAAAAAAAAATAAATAAATAAATAAAAGGGGGGGGTGGCGGGTTGGGTTAAAAACTTGAGCATGGACAGGGAACCTACACAACAAAATTATTTGGTTTTCTTGTATTGTTTACATGTCTGAGAAAGTACAGTTGTATACACTTACCATAAATGTAGATGTTAAGAGTGTCTTCACTGTTGCAGTCATGACTGTAGGGTTCTCCCCTGCCGGCAGGCAGTCCTCGGTCGGCCAGAATCCCAAAGTCTGGGTCCGGCGTCAGCTGTTCAGCCATGCTCCCTGACGTCAGAGCGCCAGGAGTACAAAGCTGACAGCCGATGTTCATGTTCTCCAGTTTTTCTTGCCCCAGATGTCAGAAGTTCCAAAATGAGTAAGGTCCCATACCCTTTGCAAATACACCTCAGAAGAAGGGTGAAAAAAGGAACCACACAAAAGAAAAAATAAGAGGGGACAGGAGGGAGGGAAACCCAGACTGCAACAGTGAAGACACTCGAACATCTACATTTATGGTAAGTGTACACAACTGTACTATGTTCGTCGTGTTTCACTGTTGCAGTCATGACTGTAGGGTAGAATCCCAAAGCAGAAAGAAAGGGAGGTGGTCATAAAGTAGAGGGGGCGGCTATAAGGCCCTGCAAGACTGCAGAAGCAAAGCCTGCCCTAGACTTATAGTAGGGAGGTAGATTGTAGTGCTTGGAAAAAGTATGCACTGAACTCCAAGTTGCAGCTTCCAAAATGTCTTGGGTAGGAACTCCCCTGAGGAAGGCAGCTGAAGTGGCAGCAGCTCTGGTAGAATGAGTCCTTATACTCACTGGGATTTGCTTTCCATGGTGTGAATAGCAAAATCTGATTCCATGAGCAATCCATTTAGAAATGGTCTGTTTTGAAATGGCTTTACCTTGGGAACTTGAAGCATAAGAAAAACAATTGCTCTGATTTCCTGATGTCCTTGGTTCTGTCCAGGTAAAAACGTAGTTGTCTGTGTACATCCAAGGAATGTAAGATCCTTTCCCCTTTATTTTGAGGAGTGGGGAAAAAGTTGGCAAGTGAATAGTTTGATTTAAAGCCACTTTGGAAACCACCTTAGGCATGAAAGTAGGATTAGTCCTTAAAGACACCCTGTCTTGATGAAAAATAATAAAAGGTTCCACAGCCATAAGAGCTTGCAACTCTGAAACCCTCCTGGCAGAGGTCAGAGCTAACAGGATGGCTGTCTTCCAAGATAAAAACTTGATGTCAGATGAGGCAGCAGGCTCAAAAGGAGGTAAGGTGAGCTTTTCCAAAACATAGTTGAGATCCCAAGCAGGAATGGGAGGAGATCTAGGGGGCCTTAAGTTCTTAGCTCCTCTGAGAAATTGTCTCATGAGCTGGTGGGAAAAGATAGGAGGGTCTGTATTATAATGAGCAGAAATAGCAGAGGCGTGTATCTTTATGGAAGAGAAAGAGAGACCCTTATGTAAGAGGTTTGACAGGTAAAGTAAAATCTGAGGAATGTTAGGAATAAGAGGATCAGAATCCTGAGCCTGCATCCAGGAACAAAATATTTTGCATTTTCCTGCATAAGATTTTCTAGTGCTAGGCCGTCTGGCTTCTAAAATGACATTCATAACCTGTTTGGGTAGGGGAGAATGAATCAAAGATCCTGGATTAACCAGGCCGCCAGGCTGAGAGTTTTGACATGGGAGTGTAGAATCTGACCCTGGTGTTGGGACAGAAGGTTCGGAATCTGTGGTAAAATCCAGGGTGGCTCTGGACAAAGGTTTCTCAGTGTTTGGTACCAAAACTGTCGAGGCCAGTTTGGGGCCAGCAAGATTATCATCTTGGGCTTGTCCTGCTTGATCTTTAGTAATACCCGTGGAAGAAGAGGAAGAGGCGGAAAGGCATATCCCGAGAGGTTTCTCCAGCTGAATGATAGAGCATCCACTTTCCAAGCTTGATCGTGGAATGTCCTGGTGCAAAAAATTTGTAGTTGATGATTGAGGTGAGATGCAAAGAGGTCTATGTGAGGACATCCCCAGACTGCTGTAATCAAATATTTCGGAGTCCAACATCCATTCGTGTGGATCCGAAAGGTTTCTGCTCAGACTGTCTGCCAGGAAGTTTTGCTTCCCTGGTAGAAACTGTGCTTGAAGGTCCAGATTGTAAGCTAGAGCTGTGTTCCAAAGATCCATGGCTAGTCTGCAAAGGGGGTAGGAATGAGATCCCCCTTGCTTGTTTATGTACCACATAACTGTGGTGTTGTCTGTCCGTATCAGTAGTTGTCCTGGTTGTAGAAGATTCCTGAAGGCCAATAGAGCTTTCTGAACGGCTAACATTTCCTTTAAATTGATATGCAGGTGCTTCTGATCCTTTGTCCAAAGGCCCTGCAGACAGTTGCCCCGAAAATGGGCTCCCCATGCATAATCTGAGGCATCCGTGGTTAGAATCTGAGTGGCAGGAGACAGACAGAAGGGTTTTCCTTTGTTTAGAGTACATGCCTTGGACCACCAAAGGAATTCCTTTTGAAGACAAGGCAGGACGGAGATCAGTATGTCTAGACTGTGACAATGCTGAGACCATACACTTTTTGGGTACCACTGTATTTTCCCCATATGTAGTCTTGCATATGGTATGAGAAGGATGCAGGAGGCCATGTAACCCAGAGCCTGCAGGAATTTCCTTGCAGATAGCCGAGTTGTAGTTGCCAAGGTTTTGAAAGTTGAAGCCAGCTGCAACTGTTTTTCGTACGTCAGAAATGCCATCTGGGTTGTTGTGTTTAGAGAAGCACCCAGAAAAATTATCTGTTGTGAGGGTGTCAAATTTGACTTTTTTATATTTGCAGTGAATCCCAGGAACTTGAGAAGATTCTGAACAAACTGTAGATGCTGGAGTAAGACATCCTTGCTGTCTGCCTGAATAAGACAGTCGTCCAGATAAGGGTAAATGTGAATTCCCTTGAGTCTGCAATAAGCTACTACTGGAGCCAGGCACTTGGTAAAGACCCTGGGCGCAGTTGACAATCCAAAGGGCAGCGCAGAGAATTGGAAGTGCCTCGATCCTGCCTTGAACCGGAGGTATTTTCTGCGTTCCTATCCGATGGGAATGTGTAAATATGCTTCTTTTAAATCCAATGTTACCATCCATGCATTTCTGGTCAGCATTGGCAGTAGCTGCTGTAGAGTAAGCATCTTGAATGCTGGTATCTCTAGAAAAGTGTTCAAGACTGACAGATCAAGAATGGGTCTCCATGAATTTTGCTTCCTGGGGACTAGAAAGAGCCTTGAGTAAAAACCTTGTCCCATCTCTGAAAGTGGAACTAGTTCTATGGCTTTCATAGCCAAGAGAGCTTCCACCTGGTTTAATGCCTCTGACCATTGATGTTTTGGAAGATCTGGCCATCTGCTTGGCCTTGGTGGGGTATGAAAATGGAATTTGTAACCTCTTGAAACCACATCCAGAACCCACTTGTCTTGGGTTATATGAGTCCAATTTAGATGAAAAAGAGAAAGTTTTCCTCCGAGAGGGGCTTCCAGGCAAGAAGTTCCTGCAGCCCAACAGAGGGAGTCACTGAGTCTGTTTTCTATGAGCTTGCGACCTGTCTTCTCCTCCCCTAGGGGTGGAAGCAGTCCACTGTCTTGGTCTGTAAGAGGCTTGCGCTGGAGGCCTACCTTGGGGGCGTCTATATCTACCCCTCCGAGGCTTGTCTGAATTGGGAAAGGAGCAATTTTTTGTAGGCCAATTCCTGCTAAATCTGGGTGGCTGTACTTGTAAGAAATCTTTAACTGTTTGCATGGACTTTGCCTTGTCCTCCATCTTTTTAATCACATCCTCAGCTTTAGATCCAAATAAAACATTATGCTGAACAGGAGCATCCAATAATTTAGCCTTTACCTGATCTGGCAAATTTTGTTCCTTTAACCATGCATGCCTTCTAATTACTGTGCCAGAGGCAGCAGCCCTACAAGAAGCCTCCAAGGCATCAAATCCACAGTGTAAACCATGCTTCCCAACTTGTTCAGTGGCATGCAATAAGTCATGTAGTTCCTTATCATCTGAACAGGCGGAAATGGAAGTTAGCTTTTGCTTTAAAACAGACAGGAGAAATTGCTGGTATTTCAGCATATGAAACTGACAGTTTAAAGCCCTAATAGATAAAGTAGCAGAAGTGTACACTTTTTTGCCCCATCTTTCTAAAGATCTGGAATCCTTCTCAGTGGGAATGGGGTTTTTAGCAGAAGCGGCCTTAACGCCCTTCGGACCATGAGAAATGGTTTCAGGGTCAGCAGTAGGGTTCTTGAATAAAAACTGGTGGGAATCCTATAGTATCTATCTGACTTAACAGGAGCTGGAGGAAGAGAGTCAGGAGTTAAGTTAGCCTCCAAAAAAGCATCATCCACAATATCCAAAATAGGAGGAATAGCCAGGGGGCCTATGTTGCGGAAGAAGAAGAAAATCCCTTAGTCTTTTCTTAGATTCAGAGTACTCCTGTCCTTCCCAGTGGAAATGTTCCCTCATTTCATGCAGAGTTTCCCCAAAAGAGAAATCCTCAAGGGGAGAAGCTGAAGGAATGGATTCCTCAGCATCAGAATCCTCATAAGGAGGGAAAGAATATTCCTGGTCAGAAGAAGAAACAGAAGCCTGATCAGAGGAGTCATAATAAACTTCCTGCCTTGGCCTTTTGTCTGGAGGGGGATGTGAACCCCTAATCATAGTAAGCAAGTCCTCCGCCATTTTAAGTAACTGTTTCTGAGACTTGGGAGCCGGATCAGAAGAGGCCTGGGTTGCAGTCTTTGATTTGGAAGGAGTCTTTGCCTTTGTCTTTGCCTTTATAAGAAGCTGAGTAGGCCTGAAAACCCCTTCGGAAGCCGGTACCTGCACAGCGGCTCCGGACCCATCCGAAGGAGCATTGTCCGAAGGTCCAACTGAAATATTCAAAGGCCTAGTTGGCTCCTCGTGGGAGTCCGTTTCGGCTATCGGTTCCGAAATGGCCGATGACAGGGGCTGCAAAAGCACCTCACTGACGACGGCCGAACCTGAAGCTGGCTCCGCTTGTGTGATATAGTCTGATTTGGACCTCGGAGGCCTGTCTTTGTCCTTGCGTCGTTTGTGAACTCCGGTAGCCGGAACTGTATCTGACGACATTTTGTAATTAAAACGCCTACCGAAGTAATGAAAAACAAAATCGTACCTTCGTTTAATAGTACGTTGATTGAATCTAGCACAAAACCGACAACTAGCTACGTCGTGGTCAGGGCCTAAGCAAGGAATACAGTAAGAATGAAAATCCTTATGAGGTATTTGCTTCCCACATGAAATACAATTAGTAACTTTTTCTGACATCGGACTGGAGCAAGAAAAAAGTTTCCCCAACGGGGTACTTAGCTTTGAGTAGGAGAAGAAAATCTTCGGACTGAAGTTTGATTAGAGAGTCAGCCGACCGGCACTTGCGAACTGCTATCACCGCACAGCAAGAAAGACTGGAGAACATGGCGTCGGCTGTCAGCTTTGTACTCCTGGCGCTCTTGACGTCAGGGAGCATGGCTGAACAGCTGAAACCGGACCCAGACTTTGGGATTCTGGCCGACCGAGGACTGCCTGCCGGCAGGGGAGAACCCTACAGTCATGACTGCAACAGTGAAACACGATGAACATCAGTCAAGTGCACAATTTTACAGCATCCAATAACTGTTATAAGAAAGAAAAACAAAAAAAAAACAATGCTAACAATGTTGCTCTGTGTTGGGCTCGTTCCTGTTTGGCATCTACTACTCAGAAGTCAAGGGTAATGCTGAAGGCCTCTGGCTCACCAAGTTCTCAGATGACTTTATAAATTGTAAGCTATCACAGATTCCCCCCATGGTGCAAACATCCTTCAAAAGGGTCTGAAGCAAACGAAAGACTGATGCCACAGCCATGGATTAAATCTCAGTGTGAAGAAATGTATTGTAGTGCCCTTTGGGAAATCATCCATCTAAGCTAATTATGCTATTGATAAAACCCTCTTAGGAGCAGACCTGGTAGTTAGGAATTTAGAAACATATGTTGATAGGAAGTAATTTGGCCTCAGAGCAACATGTATCCAACATAGTAAGAAAATCTTTCCATGTCGCCCAACTCATAGGCAAGGGTATGGCATCCAGATGCAAGGAAGTTATAATACCACTCTTCGCAGCCCTTATAGGAACCATCATTGAATACAATGCTCCTTTTGAAATACACCTAACCATGCACCTGCAGCATACAGAATACCCTTAAAAGGTTTCTCACCAGGAGAATCCAGGGTATGAATAACCTGCCCTACACAGACAGTCTTAATGCCCTCTTTATTCAGTCTCCTACAGGCTACTGACAGGTGATTTTTGCCTGGCATATAAAGTATCCTCAGACTTAGCTTTGATGGACCTCTTGCACTTGTACAAAACAAACAGCACTAGGAACACTAGACTTAAGGACTTGACCTTTACCTACATCAATAAAACATACTGGACAAACCTATATGCATCTTAAAGGATTCCTGAATTATGAAACAGGCTTCCCATCCATGTGAAGTGGAATTCATCCCTGACCCTTCAAGTGAAACCGTGATCACTGAATGGGAACTCGTAAATGTCGCCCCTAGTCTGACCCCCATGTCTCTGATGGGCAGAAGCTGATTGCAAGATAACTAATCCCAAACTAATGACATACTCTACCACATAAACCTTAGCTACCTCCTTACTAAACGTAGCCCCACCATACAGGTGTCCAATGTATTTGAGAGGACAAAAAATGGGCTGGGTGCATGACTAGGCTTATGAAGACCCTGGTGGTTGACAGCCTAGTATAAACCTATGAATAGGACAGTACTGAACCAAAGCAGTGTCTCTGCATGGCGGTTAAAATGTTAAAGTTGCAGCATAGTTTTGATAGCCGTGTGCGTCTGCCCCAACATTCCAAACATTATTAATGGGAAAATTACATTTCTTACACTGAAAGAGCCAAAGATGTAACAATATTAATACATGCAGCTGCAAGTCCTCATATTTGCCATGTCCCTCGTATAAATCACTGACTATTACAGGTTCGACTTAAGGCATTTGATTATTTCTAAAAGGAAATAAACAGCGTCAGTTACTGTAGTATTCAAGAATGGTCAATGATTTTTGCGCTCTTATTTTGCCACCGTCACAAGAAAGATGGCATTTCTTAAATCAAAGAAAATAGTAAGTCAGCAAAGAAAAAAACAAGAGTGGTGCTCTTGACAGCACAGACTGTTAACTGCTTACAAAAACATTAAAATTGCAATTATATTCCAAGAAAATCATTATCACAATGGTAATTAATTTTACTCTGATTCTGTATGGTCTTTAACTTTCAGCTTTTCAGGAGTTGTATGGGTAGGACATACAAACTCAATAACCATTAGTGTGCATTTCCAGAAGTTAGTACTGAGGCAGAAGCTAATGACTGGCCAACATCCTAACCCTAGAATCTTTCCTCCAGGGGGTTGACCTGAAATGGTAGTTGCCCCAGAGAGAAAACAAATGGGTTGTGGAGCTCTTGCTCCATCTGAGGAAAGAATGAATCTGGCTTATCTAGACAAAAGGAATGAGTTGGCCATTTCTGGCCTGGTAGGATATCACTGGACAGGTTGTGTGGGTGGACAAGAGGGAGAAAAAGCACATATAAATAGATATTTCAGTCAACACTGCTGTAAGATACCACATAACAGGACTTTTTTTCTTTTGGCTTTTTCCCGGTTAGGAGTCGCCACAGCGAAACTCCGGTCCGCTAATGATTGACAGCAGATTTTTACGTGCCGAGTTGCCAGCCCTGACGCACAACCTTCAACGAAGGAATGCCCAGTCACGCATGTCTCCACACAGAAGACGCTCTAGCTGAGAATCGAACAGGACAACGTCTTACTGTGAGGCGACAATGCTACCACAGCACTACCACCGCAGTAACAGGAGTCTACAACTTCAGTGTTCCAAAAAATACCAGCTTGATAGTAAGGAAAGATTTGAAATAGGAGATAAAATAGTTAAGATTAAGGATGGAATGCATCCTAGATGAGCACAGAACTATGTAGTCAGTGTACGCTGATTGGCTCTAGAAATGGACAGATGAACTGAAATCAGGCTGTGTCATTTCAAGAGCATCAGTTTGCCAGTAAGATGACATACCAGTGGAAGCATGGAGGTGCTTAGGAGAAATGGCAGTGGAGTTTTTAACCAGACTGTTTAATGAGATCTTGGAAAGTCGGAGGATGCTGGAAGAGTGGAGAAAAAGTGTTTTTGTATCTATTCTTAAGAATAAGGGTGATGCGCAGAGCTGTAGTAACTACAGAGGGATAAAACAGATCAGTCACAGCTTGAAGTTATGGGAAAGAGTGGCGGAAGCTAGGTTAAGAAGGAAAGTGGTGGTTAGTGATCAACAGTATGGTTTCATGCTGGGAAGGAGCACTACAGATGCAATGTTTGCTCCAAGAATGTTGGAGAACTATAGAGAAGGTCAGAAGGAGTTGCACAGTGTCTTTGTGGACTTGGAGAAAGCATATGACAGGGTGCCTAGAGCGGAGTTGTGGTATTGTATGAGGAAGTCCAAGAGTGGCAGAGAAGTATGTAAGAGTGGTACAAGATATGTACGAGGGTAGTGTGACAGTGGTGAAGTCTGCAGTGGGAATGACAGATGCGTTTAAGGTGGAGGTGGGATTACATCAAGGAAAAGCTCTGAGCCCTTTCTTATTTGCAATGGTGATGGACAGGTTGACAGACTAGATCAGACAGGAGGCCCCATGGACTGTGATGTTTGCAGATGACATTATGATCTGTACTGAGAGTAGGGACCAGGTTGAGGAGACCCTGGAGAGGTGGAGACATACTCTCGAGAGGAGAGGGATGAAGGTCAGCAGGACTAAGACAGAATGTGTGTGTGTGAATGAGAGGGAGGATAGAGAAATGGTGAGGATGCAGGAAGTAGAGGTGGCGAAGGTGGATGACTAAGTACTTGGGATCAACAGTTCAGAGTAATGGTGAGTGTGGAAGAGAGGTGGAGTACAGGCAGGGTGGAATGTGTGGAGAAGTGCGTCAGGAATGATTTGTTGACAGACTGGTACCAGTAAGAGTGAATGTCTACAAGAGGGTAGTGAGACCAGCTATGATGTATGTGTTGGAGACAGTGGCATTGACAAAAAGGCAGGAGTCAGAGCTGGAAGTGGCGGAGTTAAAGATGTTAAGATCTGCACTGGATGTGACAAGGATGGACAGGATTTGGAATCAGTATATTAGAGGGTCAGCTCAGGTTGGACGGTTTGGAGACAAAGTCAGAGAGGAGAGGAGAGACTGCATTGGTTTGGACATGTGCCGAGGAGGGATGCTGGGTATATTGGAAAAAGGATGTTAAGGATGGGGCTGCCAGGTAAGAGGAAGGCCTAAGATGAGGTTTATGGATGTGGTGAGAGAAGACATGCAGGTGGTTGGTGTGACGCAGCAATATGCATAGGACAGGAAGAAATGGAAACAGATGATCCGCTGTGGCGACCCCCAACGGGAACAGCCGAAAGAGAAGTTTGTCAGTAAATTTAAAGAATGTTTACTAAATAGACAACAGGTAAAGATACACAATGAAAGTGAATACAAAACCCCCAGAACTCTGAAGTGTACAGCAGCGAAGGTCAGAGGAAAAAGCTAAATGAACACAATGCTTCCCCTGCATCTCTCCCAAGCTCTTAACCCAACTGCATGTTTACACTTTCTCATAATATTAATATACAAGCAAATAGAAACTTATTTCACACACATTAACAGTATGAGCAAAAGCTAGATTTTAACATTTTTTTTTTCAGGGGAGGCAAGACCACCTTCATTTACCCCAACACACACACTCCCAAACTTAACTACTGACATTCTATGGTTGCTGCATCTTGGAGAAAGAGCAGTCATTGACAGAAGTATAAACCGTCTCTCACTCTTTATTCAGGAAGATGTGAAATTGTATACCTCTCTCTATGTTTGAAGGAATCATCATCCCATCCATGTATATTTGGGCATTAAAAGAACGTCCACCAAAACAATTCTGCAGTCAAGTTAAGAAAAATTAACTACAAGCACTTCTGATCCAGGCAACTGAGCAGAACCACAACACCACCACCATACTTCAATGAATAGATCATTAAGTCTACTGGAATTTCTGATGCTCAAACTGTAACCTGCAAAGAAAACACAAGTAGAACAAACACCACACACTACCAAGGGACTTAATAATTTGCCTGGGGGGGGGGGGGGTTAAGTTTAATTAGGTCTCTGGACTTGATACCACCTGTAACAGCTTTGAAAGATTCTCTTTCTTTAGGAATGCAGCGACTGAGTGATAGCAGGGACTAAAAGAATAAAATAGCAAAGACTTTTGTAACTCAGCAGGGGATGAGAACGTGTGACCCATCAGCAGTTCTCAAGTGAGCCAAAGTGGTAACTTCATCAAGTTCAGAGAAGCTGATTCTAGCACTATTACAGAGAGAAAGCTCTGACCACATCCCAGGCAACCCTGATTAAATTAGAGGCTCAGGTGTCTGAGACACTCGTGTAATGATGGGCAGGGTAAACCTGGGGTGGATGTCACATGCTTAAGATCATCTCACATTAAATTCCGTAGTGGAGTCTGGAGACATGTACGGAGGCATTGTCTAAAGGCAGGCAAGGGCAGTGGTTGACACACTAAAGAGATGAAACAAAGGCCAGCATGCCCTACTGTACACCAATCCCATGGACAATGTGGGTGCACATGTGGGGAAAGGAAGCCAGAGCATAACAAAGAAAAACATTCCTGACAGCAGTAAGTCAATGTACTAGGATCCCTCATCCCCTCACTGGCCCAGCATTTCCGTCTGGTTAACCTTGGGGAGGCCTAGGTGAGTCTGAAAGACCTGGTGAATAAGGAGAAGATCTAGGGGCAAGCTGATGGTCTGCTGCAGGAGCCAAAAGAAAAAGTTCAGAGAAGACTCCAAATTAGTTAAATATACCGCCATTCCCTTACATCCCAAGGTACTAAACATGCATCAGTGATCACCGACAGACGTCTCCACAAATGAACATTAGAGCGTCTGTACCAGACTACTAGTGAAAGGATAGAATAGAATATCAGCCTGCAACACCAATGACCTGATGCCCAAATAAGAGGTCAACCAATGAGGAAAAAGAAAGAATGACATGTTGGCCTGCTCACTTCTCCAGGGATTAGGCTGGGGCGGTGAACAGGTGTGACTTGTGGGTATGCTTATCACTGCATCTCCAGCAGAGAATGTGGAGCAGACAGAAGGCATCTGTTTACACAGGTGGGAGGGTGAAGGAAGCACAGCTGCTTCAGGCAGTATGTCACTTAGTATGGGGACACCACTTATTCTACCAAGTCCACTGCACACTTACCCTTTCAGCATTAACCACAGAATGGAAACAGATTACAGGTGCATCCAAGAAATAGATATTTGCTACCCCTACAATTATGGAAGTCATGTCTTCCATTCTAAGACAAGGCGAATGAATGCTTTATACATGGCTAAAGCTGGGGGCTTGAAGCAAGTAATAAACTTAAGAAATCTAATCTGGGGGTTATGAATGGGGCTCTCAGGTAATCAAAAACTGCCTTAATAAAAGTCACTGGCGGGGAAGCTTTAAACAGTAAAAGGGATTTTCTGTGCAGGCCAAGTAACTTCTTTTACTTCTGAACTTAAAACACTCCAACTCCAGTGCCCTCAGTGCAAGGAAGGTAACTGACTCGAGACATTTTAACTGGTAATTATGTAATAATGTGCAAGTGGCATTCATAACGCTATCCAGCTGCCATTACAACTCATATCCAGTAACAAGTAACTAGGAGTGTGATGGCCAGCTTCAGTGAATTCCAGTACTAGGTGAATGAGTGAATAAGTAAATACAGTTCTGTTACACATTTTTTCTGAAAGTGTGTTATAGCTAAAGATTCCAGCAAATATAAATATAAAACATGCAGTCCATGTAGTTAGGAAGTTTATGGCAAAAGTTAACTGCTGAGATGAGCTCAGCTGGTTCAAGTCAGGTCAGTAACTGTTGTATGAATGGTGTTTTATTTAACAAAAATTAAGATGTCAACATCTTTATCGTGCATAACAGGAATACAAACTTCTTCTCTTTCGGCTGTTCCCGTTGGAGTCACCACAGCAGAGCATCTGATTCCATTTCTTACTGTCCGTTGCATATTGCTCAGTCACACCAACCGCCTGCATGTCCTCACTCACCACATCCATAAAGTTTATCTTACGCCTTCCTCTTACCTGGCAGCTCCATCCTTAGCATCCTTTTCCCAATACACCCATCATCCCTCCTCAGCACATGTCCAAACCAACGCAATCACACCTCTCTGACTGTCTCCAAACCGTCCAACCTGAGCTGACCCTCTAATATACTGATTCCTAATCCTGTCCATTCTTGTCACACCCAGTGCAAATCTTACCATCTTTAACTCTGCCACTTCCAGCTCCGACTCCTGCCTTTTTGTCAATGCTACCGTCTCCAACCCATACAACATAGCTGGTCTCACTACCCTCTTGTAGACCTTCCCTTTCACTCTTACTGGTACTAGTCTGTCACAAATCACTCCTAACACTCTTCTCCACCCATTCCACCCTGCCTGTACTCTCTTCTTCATCTCTCTTCCACACTCACCATTACTCTGAACTGTTGATCCCAAGTACTTAAACTCATCCACCTTCGTCAACTCTACTCACTGCATAACATGAACACAAACTAAAAAGAGAAAAATATTCAAGTGTAGTTAATTATGCATTTCTCCTCAACAGCTCTACCAGCACCCAGTGAGATGCGTTCTTGCACAAGTCATTGAAGGTAGTGAGGTTAACAGTCATTTCACTGGATTTGACTCTTCCACATTAGTAGCCACCTTTTCATGTGTCTAGATTAGGACATTACTTGTTAAAACATGACATTCTGCAGGACAAACTACACTATCAACCAGTAAAGATGTATGAACTGCTATGTCCCTTCTGCAACATATTAAAAGTGTTAAAACTTGTTGTAATGTATCAGAATATTTGCCATTTCTTACGTTTTCCCCCCAGGACCAATCTGCCCAAATCAAATCTATTCTGTAGGGGGGGGTGATGACCCTGTTTGGCAAAGGAAAGAGTTTTAGCCAAATGACCGACACTGATGTAGTAGCTGAGATCAGGTTTTCTTTTGCTTTTTGCTCTGCTGAGGACAGCCACCAACACTGAATTTTGTATGATAGGCTCTTCTGGTAACGCCTTAAAGGTTGCAAAAATTTCCTGGTGCCTAATGGGGAAAAAGCAAAGCAGACCTCCTCCCTAACCCAGTTCAAATTCAAATTGGGCAACTGGATGAGGAACCAGAAATTCACCCCTGGTTTGGCACCCATGTCTCTAATAGACACAGGGAGCCTGTAAATGGTTCATTTCCCAGGCTACTGCTCATTAATATTTCATCTCCCATCCCAAGCCCCTGCTTGTACTACCAAAGATACCAGAACTTGTCACAGATTTGAGTATGTAGTGCCAGTCAATTTGTTTTGATAAATTTAATATGCTTAAGTATTATTTACCATATGAATATTCATTCAAAGTTTAAGCATAAAATAACACATTTTAACCAACTGTGAACTTCCTAGTTGAGAATGTTAATATGATGTTAGTAAGTGTTACACATTTAGCCCATTTATTCTACATTAATGAAAGGAAGTGTTCCATACTTTGGAGATGGTAGGTTGACAGCTATGATCACTGCTAACAGCATAAAGCAAAGAAAGTGAAATAATGGGCTTTAGGATAACCCACACCAACATAGTGGACATATCTCTTAATTTCAGTTTTCCGAACAGAAGAATCAAGACAACACAGTATGGAAGGTAATGATAGAGCACACTAGACCACTTGCAAGTGCAATTCCAGAATATAGAGTGCTGTGGTTACACAAAGTCCACTGTTCTCTGTAATCACCTGAATCTTCAAAAAGTTTTTCACTACTACTGAGCACATCTCTCAGCTGGATAGAGACATCACAAATCCACCAAGAGCCAAGCAACAAACAGATGAAAATGAAGATGCAGCCAGCCAGATGAAGGAAAACTGAATTCTTTATTACTCGCACAAAATATTTAGCGCTTTCTTCTGGTGTATAGCAAACAGACTTCATCAGAAACTAAACAGCAAATCACATTTAAAATAAACCTCTTGCAAAAATCACGTTAGCAAAAAACAATTACAAGTGCTTTCCCCCACCACTGTATACACATAGTTGAACCTAATGTTAAAACCATACTTAGTGATACAAACATATAAAACGTTCTTACTCAAACTAAGTAAGAACGCAATTTTAAACCACTAGCAATATACAAACTAGTTTAAACCTTGGATGTTTTAAAGCATTAAGCTTGATTTGCCATCTTAATTCATGATATTCAATAATGTCTTCATGGGTCACCTCTAGCATTTTTTGATACCATATCAATTACATAAACACAAAAATTATGAATAGAAAAATCATAATGTTTATTCAAAGCAGCATTTATTTGTTTTTTATCTCTAAATTATGTTCATATATTCTGTCCCTAACAGTTGCACTGCTGACACAAGGCAACTGAATTACAACTGGCATGACACCAGAAATTGTTTTACTCCCATTAATAACAGAATCACTCTACAATATAAAATTTACATTGTGTGCAAAATCCACATTTGAACGTTCCCACTTTTTTGTTGATTTTATACACCTGTTTACCCACAGCATGGTCAAAAAAATTGCTTGGAAAACTTAGCTTTCCTGTAAACTACCACAGGCGCTTCCTCCAAAACTCCACACACATTGTCATACCCCAGTTTTTCTCAAGGATATAATTTCATAATAATTACTGTTAAACTCAGTAATAAATGCCTGGGAATAATGTCGCCATTGACCCAAACTGGCATTAACACAACTAGTAACACTTCTTAGTAGTGGTATAAAATAGCCACCATTTTTCTAGTAACTTCTTCAAACACTTCACTAACAATGTTATGGGGTACCTCTAGTCTTAAGTACTTCACTTAACTTATGGCCTTCCATGAAGTATGAGTCATAGTCAGATACCACTGTTGCCCTCTTCTGGTGTTGGGGGTGATAGCTGGAATAATGAAGCACACTGAGTATGTGGGCTTCCTGTAAATGGTAGTAAACTTTTCATGGGTAATATCTTTACTAATCAAAATATCCAAATAGCTGATGTCTGTAGCATTACATGTGTAAGTGATCGGTAAAAAAGATGTAGTCATGTTTAAATAAAACACAAATTTCTATTCATGTTTAAATAAAACACAAATTTCTCTATCTCCCTGTCAGTTCCTTTCCAAATCAAAAAGATATTGTCCAAAAAGCAGACGTAAAAGGACCAGGGAGGGGAGTAAATGTGTTAAAAATATTTCCTTTCCCCATTACAGAAGTATAATATTGGCAAAATGGGACACAAGATGCCCCCATAGCCACTCCTCCTGCAAAAAGTATTTCCCATCCAGATATAAATAATGTTTCAATACTAATTCCATAAAAAAGCGTGCAGCACAAACATTTTTATATCGTACTCTATATATTCAAAAATAAACTCATGGAACCATTCAAGCACAACATGTTCTACTAAAATATAGGAAATTACAGACTGAGAACACATTTCTGTGAGTGTATTATATTAATAGAATTCTACCTAAAGGACTTCAATACTGGAAGTGTCCTACAGGTTTAGTGGACAACTCTCCCCTCCATAAAGACCTTCTTGAGTTATCTGATAGACAAGGTTTTAAACTCATGGAGATATTTATGAAACATAACCAACGTACTGCTGAAAGCTTGACAGAGGAAGCTACTAGCCTGGATTTGCACATCACTAAAGACTTATTTGATAATTATTCTAGGCAGTATAAGAACATTTTTTAAAGCAGACAAAGTAGTCAATGATATAATAATAATAATAAAAAAAAAAAAAAAAAAAAAAGAAATGGCTGCACGCTTGCCTTTATGGATGAATTTGTGGCCTCTGATCGCCAGGCTCCTAACACCTATGATAAAGAGTATCCCCCTTTACAGGAGGTCCCTTTAAGGTGGTCCGAATATCTCTAGAACAGCAGGAACCAGCAAGTACATCCCTCAAATGGAGGAAGGGGAAGTCAGACATGTCAGAACCAGCAGGGGAACACATTCCAGGCAGAGATACTGGCAGCAAAACACAGAAAAGAGCAGAGTGTTGTGAAAATTATTCACAATTCTTCAGGTGACTTTAAATTGTTCAACTATACATCAGCATTATTTGGGCAAGAATGGACAGACATTTGTACTTGCGTTTTGTGCCAATATTTCTAACTTAATTATTGATCTCAATTTCCTTAAAAACAATTTGAATTTTAAAGTCATGTTTAGAAATAACAATACTGTTTTCAAACTGTTGGAGTTAAGTGTAGTAGTAACACTTAATTCCACCCCTTTCCCTTGCCGATATTTGAAAATTTATGTGAGTTTGATTTTAGAAAGCTTGTTTGTAAGAACAAGAGTTTTTGCAGCATAATTGATGCGGAGTACAAGTTACTTTTTCAACTAAGCAAGGACAAAAATATTAGGCTTATGAACCCTGATTTGGGGGGGGGGGGGTAGTTATGTACAAAGCTGATTCTTCTTTTCGGCTGCTCCCATTAGGAGTCGCCACAGCAGATCAACTGTTTCCATTTCCTCCTGTCCTCTGCATCTTGCTCTGTCACACCAACCACCTGCATGTCCTCTCTTACCACATCCATAAACCTTATCTTAGGCCTTCCTCTTTTCCGGTTACCTGGCAGCTTCATTCTTAGCATCTTTTTCCCAATATACTCTGCATTCCTCCTCAGCACATGTCCAAACCTTCGTAATCTTGCCTCTCTGGCTTTGTCTCCAAACCTTCCACCTGGGCTGACCCTCTAATATACTTATTCCTAATCCTGTCCATCCTCGTCACACCTAGTGCAAATCTTAACATCTTCAATTCTGCCACGTCAAGCTCCGACTCCTGCCTTTTTGTCAATGCCACTGTCTCCAACTCATATAACATAGCTGATCTCACTACCCTCTTGTAGACCTTCCCCTTTCACTCTTACTGGTACTAGTCTGTCACAAATCACTCCTGACACTCTTCTCTACCCACTCCATCCTGTCTATACTGTCTTCTTCACCTCTCTTCCACACTCACCATTACTCTGAACTGTTGATCCCAAGTATTTAAACTCATCCACCTTCATCACCTCTACTCTATATACGAAGCTGATTGCATTTCCTAAATGCTTGAACTTGTATCTGATGAAGATTTTTATGAAGCTACCTCTATGCACTGTAGTTCTAAGTCTTACAAGTATATTGATGTTTCACTTTAAGACATGGTGATGAATGACTATATTAGTTCTGAAACATTCCATTTTTTGGATGTAACATTTCCTACTGTTCCTAAAATATTTGGTATACCCAAGTTGCATAAGAACATAGCAAGGCCACGTATGACACCCACTGCAGATGCATGTAAATCCAAGACACACACCCTTGCTAAGTACACTAATGTAAAACTGAATAACTGCCTTAAGTCTTTCCATCATTTGTGTTGTAACTCTTGGGATGTTTTGGAAAAGAAAAACTTATGTTATCTATACTGTGGAAGTTATATTTGTAACTACAGATGTGCTAAATTTAATGTCATTCTGCATGACGTTGGGCTTGAATAATTCCATGAGTTTATTGTTGAATATACAGAGTATAAGGACATGGAAATATATGTGCTGGACACTTATGGAATTAGAGCTGAAACAATTATTTATATCTGGAAGGGAAATACTTTTTCAAGAAGAAGGGGGTGGCTATGGGGCATCTTGTGTCCTAATTTCTGCCAATGTTATACTTCTGTAATGGTAAAGGAAATATTTAAACACATTTACTCCCTCTCCCTTTTACTTGAGAAAGTAACTAGCCATTTTAGACCACTACTAAAAAAAAAAAAAGTGTTACTAGTTGTGTTAATGCCAGTTTCGGCCAACTGCCACAAAGACTATTCCCAGGCATTTATTACTGAGCTGAACAGTAATTACTGAGAGAAACTGCTTATATTCTTAAGAAAAACTAGGATAATTTTTTATGTTTTAACAATATGTGTGAAGTTTTCAGGGAAGCTCATGTGGTGGTTCACAGGAAAGGCAAGTCTTTCAAACAATTTTTTGACCATGCTATAGGTGAACAGATGCATAAAAACAAAAATGTGGGAACATTCAAATGTGGACTTTGCCCACAATGTAAGTTTATATTGAAGAGGGATTCTATTATTAATGGGAGCAAAATAATTTCCAAGTATCATGTCAACTGTAATTCAGTGGGGGTTATTTATGCTGCCTTGTGTCAACAGTGCAACTGCTAGGGACAGAATATACGAACATAATTTAGACATAAAAACAAATTTAAATAATGTTTTGTATAAACATTATATAAAACTTTCTACTCATAATTTTTGTTCATAGGGGTTTACTGGGCTAACAACCACAAAGTCCTTTTTAAGCCTAGCCATGCATCCCAAATCTCTAACAAGTTCTGATGCCCTTGCCAAGTGTAAGCATGGGCCTGGGAGATGAACCATTTACAGGTTACCTGTTTGCATCAGAGACATAGGTGCCAAACCAGTGATAAATTTCCAGCTTCCTATCCAATTGTCCAAAGTTGCACTTGAATTGGATTAGGGAGGAATTCTGCTTCACAGGGATGAAGAGCCTGTACCATAGACAGGGTAGTCTCTGGGATACATACCCATCTCTCCAGCAGGGCCTATTAATATCACAGGCAAGATTTAAGCCTTTAGAACAGGTAATTCTGGTACTGTTTGTTTTGTGGATATGCAAAAATGTAGTTATTTTTCTAAGTATCTGTAACAAGACAGCATGCTTAAAAAAAAGAAGTTGTTGTGTCTTAACATAACATTCCATCTGTGTTGTAGATCTTTAGTCATTCCTTACTGTTAAGACCCCGGTTTCATCCTCGGAACCGTTACTGCCGTTTCCCAGCTCGCGCAAGAAAAAAACTCTCAGCTAAGAATCTACCCACAATGCCCCTCTCCTAGATACCCCAGATCGAGTTTGCCCGCCCCTAGATAAAAGATGTAGTAATAGGAAAAAAGTAGAAGGCTCTGTCTGAGCAAATACCCTAACCAGGAGTACTTAAAGTTCACCAGGAGTCCAGCCAGGGAGAAAGAATGAATAAAGATCTACAACACAGATGGAACGTTATGATAAGACATAACTTCTTTATCCAATGTTGTAAATCTTTATTCATTCCTTACTGTTAGGACCGAGTCCCCAGCTACTTGAGTCCTGGGTGGCCCAGGAGGAGGATATTCTTGAGCACCATAGAACCAAAAGCTGCTCACCCCCTGGAGGCCAAATCCAATTTGTAATGAGATATGAAGGTATGAGTTCTTGCCCACGTGGCTGCTGCGCATACATCATCCACAGAGGCTCTGGAATTAAATGTTACAGCGATAGCCACAGATCTGGTAAAATGAGCCATTATTCTGGAAGGTAAGGGTAGCTTATTCCGTTAGTAGATAAAGGTAATGACGTTTCTAAGCCACGAGGATAAAGTAACTTTGGAAACAGGTTTATCCAATCTAGGTCCTGCAAAGGCCACAAAACAATTGGTCTGTTTTCCTGAAAGATTTAGTCCTGTCCAAATAACGAAGCTGTCGGTGCACATCAAGGGTGTGCAAAAGGTACTCCCCTCTATTAGAATGCCTTGGGAAGAAAACCGGCAGGGTCAATAGATTGGTTAATGGAAAAAACAGAAATGACCCTGGGCAAGAAGGAAGGGTCAGTACGAAGGGACACCCTATCCATGTGGAAGATCAAGTAAGGACTCTTGACACTCAAGGCCTGCAGCTCAGATACTCTTCTCGCTGAGGTGACTACTACTAAAAGTATGGTTTTCCAAGACAAAAATTTCAAATCACATGAATCAAAGGGCTCAAAGAGAGAGCCATTAAGAGACTGAAGCAACAGAGTCAAGTCCCAGGGATCTAAGGGAGACTTGACCGGAGGTTTTAACATTTAATACTCCCTTCAAAAAGTCTTGCATAGGTGGTGTGACAATTGAAGAATTTTTCAAGACCATTATGAAAACTGGCGATAGCTGCTAAAAGTACAGTGATCGCTGAAGCTGAGGCTCCTGCATACAGGAGATTAATCAGGTACTGCAGAATCTTTTGAACAGGCATAAACAAAGGGTCTAAGTTCTGGTCTTCAGCCCAAATAGAGGACCTTTGTCCATTTACTAGAATAAACCTTTCCAATGGAAGGTTTGTGTGATGCCAGAAAAATTTTACGAACAGGAGATGGAATGTCAGGCAGGCCGGCAATCACTGGAAGTGGGAGGAACCAGGCTGAGAGCATGAGACTGTGCAGGTTCGGGTGAATCAATCCCTGAGGATGGGATAACAAGTCCTGGGAATGATCTGGGATCCACGGGCTGTGAATCAGATGAGGCCATAGAAACGGGAACCAGACTTGACTTGGCCAGTAGGGAGCAAGGAGGATCACTTCGCTTTTCAACCTCTGAGCTTTCTGGAGAAATTTTGGAATGAGGGGAAACGGGGAGGAAAGGCATACAGAAGACCCGGGGAACAATCGTGCGTTAGAGCATCCCTCAGTGGTTCCCCCTGAGGGGGGAATCAAGGCAAAATAGAGTTGAGAGACCAAATGGCAGTGCCCTGAATTGGTAGTGATTGGCTCCCAGCTGGAAGGGAGAAACCTCCGGGAGCAATGATCCATCTTTATGCGGTAGTACACATCCTGTAGGTCTATAGAATACATCCAATTGTCCCTCCCTAGGAAGAGAAGAATGGACTGTACTGTGACCATCCAGAATTTTTGATGTTTTTACTCAGTATGCTGAGATCCAGGATTGGTCTCCAGTCCCTGGTCTTTTGCGACACTAAAAATAACCTCGAGTAAAACCCGGATCCTGTCTGTTCTGATGGGACTGGTTGGATGACTCTTTCTTAGCAGTTTTTCTAATGCTGCTAATTCCCTCTGACTGGGCGGTACATCGGGGATTCATTTGACGGGTCTGGGAGTTAGGTTAAAAGGTATTTGTTAGCCTCTGGATATTATTCTCTGCACCCAAACATTGGTAAAAAGATGCCGGGCTGGTAGATGCAGAGAGAAATGACCCTCCCCCGACTGCTTCCAGAGGAAAGCAATCGGGCAGCTGCTCAGGAGCACTGGTAGGGTCTGCCAGAGAAAGAATCTCTGGCTCCCTGGTTACGCGGACCCCTCTACCTTAAAATGGACATCTTCCATACGAGTTGCCCCCTCTGCCCCGGGGGGATTTTTCACCACGAGTTTCACGAAAGGATCCTTGGGATTTCTTGACTCATATCTCCCCCCCTTTTGGTTCCTGGAGTAGGGCCACTGGGGGTTGGAAAAGCATGTCCACAGTAGACAAGGTCTTTCCGTCTTTCTCACCATGTGCAAGTGTGTCACGTACCTTGGGTCCAAAAAGTGTAGTCTCGTCGATACGTGCGTTAATGAAGGAAGATTTAAAGGGGTCTGCGAAATCACACAACCGCATACAAGCATTACATCTCATGACAATACCAGATGCGGCAGCTCGAGCTGCCCCCTCGGCAGTGTGAGATATAACAAACGCATCGAGGAGTTCGAGATGGATTCAAGGGTAGCTAGCTGCAAGGCGACAGTGTCACGCACCTCATCAGGCAGTACCCCCCACCAAAACGGAAGACATTTCAGAAATGATGTCTCTTTTTAGGAGAGACAAGTGTGCCAGATAATTCAGTGACCAACCGAATGGCAAAGGTCGCTGAAGCATAGGTCCACTTCCCTTGTCTGTCCATTGACCTGGACTCGCTGTTTGGAGAATGGACAGTGAACTATCTTCTGCCAGTTCCATCCTGGTGGCCGCTGCCATGACCACAGAATTAACAGACAGCTGCTAGGACCAGTGCGGCTAGTCTTCAGGTGTAGATAAAATTTTGTCTGGCCTCCGGGGTACAGGTTCTACATTGTCCGGGGCCTTCCAGGCACGCTGCACAATTAGTTTAACAAGATCTGCTGGTGGGGTCACCCAGGAAGTAGATGGCCAGGCACGGAAGGCCTGCAGAAAAAACGATTCCTCAGAAGAAGGGTTAGAGTACTTCCACCCCCCCCCCCACTGTTTGAAGATTTTGAGAATGTCCCTGAATGAGATGTCGTCTGGGGGAGAACGAGGTGACCCTTCCCCTTCATCACAATCAGTGTCTTCCTGTGACAGATTCCTCTGGGGAATCAAGGTGCTTCCTCTTGCACCGTTTCTACTGGGGTGGCTCTCTAGTGGGATCTTCTGAGGATGACTCTGGAGAAGGGATTCCCTTCACAGGGTGTTCTGATACTGGAGTCCTAGGGGCTGGTTGTGAGCCTTCGGAGTGAAGGGCCCTATCCATCACCTGTACAGCAGGCGCACCCAAGCCCACTTCCAGTTGAGGGGTTAAGAGAGAACTGGAAGCAGTCGGAACCGTGGACAGATGATGCCAGTGAGAAAATAGATGCCAGATTAGATACCAAGGTACAGACAGTCCACACTCTACTCCGAGAAAGCATTGGCTCCATTGTAACCAATGCTACAAGGGTGTTCGGTGCTGACAAGGGAGGTAATGCTGTCGGAGCTGAGACGGTATGTACCAAAGCGGGTGCTGGGGGAGGATAAGTAGGGGAAGATGAGATAAAAAGATTCTGACCCAGGAGGGATGGAAGGTCTAGCTGGAATGGGCAATCCCCTTAGCTACCAGAAGCTGGTTCACAACCTGCACTAGGTCTAGCTCAGAAAAACTCCTAGTGGGTCTACGAGAGGCTGCAGAAGCGGAATCAGGTCTTTCTAGAAAGGGGCTAAACCTCTGCCCCGAGAAAGGGTCATAAGTAGGAGAATATCTTGTCCTTGGCAGGTAATCGAATTCTGGAGCCGAAGAAACTGTCGGCACAGTGGCCGGGGATGGTGCCAAGGCATGTACAGTCACTGGAACCCATAGAGCCGAGGAAAATGTCGGCACCACAGCCAGGGATGGAGCAGAGGCATGAATAGTCATCACAGCCGATGTAGGAGCCAAAGACGGCACCGAAGTCAGTGGTGCTGTGTTTGGAACAGAGATAGGAGTGAATACCACAGTCAGCACAGAGGAAGAGGACACAGATCATGGTGCCGAAGAGGTCTGCACTGAGGGCACCGGTGAAGCACGGAGCTGACTCTGTTCCATAACTGACCGAGATGCAGGAAATGAGGGACTTTTTCCTTATATTTTTGGTCTTAGGAGGGGGCGAGACCTCCAACCCAGATAGAGCCTCCGAGAAAGGAGTCTTGAGTAAACCTTTTAAAATAAGTTTATTCTTACGTTCTGCTAGTGTCCAATTAGTAAAACCAGTACAAATGTCACAATCAGCTTTAAAATGATCCGCGCCCAAACAGTAGACACAACAGACATGTGTATCTGAGTTAGGCATCTTACATCTACACTTGTCACACTGTTTAAAACCCAACATAGCTTTGTCTGACATGGTAAGGAAACAATGCTATCCTGTAGAAAAATTAAGGAAGAAAAACCAGTGGAGTTAAGTTAAGGAATACCACTAGTAAAAGGGGGCCTGTCAAAGACAGGAGAGAGGGACAGTCAAGAAGTAAAAAATTAAATTACCAAGATAAAGGGTAGGAAAAAGGCCTAGGTTATAAGCAACAGTTATAACATACTAACTTGACTAAAAATTTTGTAATTCAGAAGAAAAACTATCATAAACACAACAAAATATTACTCAGCTTTGAGAGAGATGGCTAACGCGTATTACTAGGAACGTGGCAAAGGAGATCTGGAGTATCTAGGAGAGGGGCATTGTGGGTAGGTTCTTAGCTGAAAGTTTTTGGCTTGTGCAAGCTGGAAAACGGCCGTATCAGTTCCGAGGACGGAACCAAGGTCCTTACAGTAAGGAATGAATAAAGATTTACAACATCGGATCGAAAGTTAAGCTTTAGCACTGTGACGTCCTGAGAAGAAGGTAGATAATAGGAAACTGTTTGAGTGTATGAGAGAAAAAACAGACAATACGAAACCTTCAAGTAACAATGAAACAGTAGCCATAAGTTAATAAGTTAGTTGTGGAGGACCGCATTAAAATAAGATTCCAGCTGATGTAACAACCCATGGATGACTTCTCCTATACCTGCATTCTTTACTTACATGTTTATTTCACACCTTCCATACCTCACATTATAATAGCACTATTCACAAACTCTTCCCTCTTTCCCCTAACTGCATATACCCTGTATTTCATATTACCATCATTCTGTACATCACCACTTATCGTCATATTTGTTCCACATTTGGTTATGAAGCCCCTCTTTGCCCTATTCCCATTACTTATCTCTACTATTTATTTTATTGCCTTTACTGCTTCCAGCATTCATTCTTCATGGTCCATTTTTTTCAACCCATATACCACCTGCAATAATTTATTCTCACTCCTCTATACAAGTAAAACAGCTCCAAAAATTGCCAAACTTACCAGACAACAGCAACTTTCATCCACAGAGGAGGTCTTCTTGCCAAGTATCTTTCCCTATATACTGACAGTATTTCTCAGGGTTTTAAGAGAAATGCGAACTTAAAGAAGAAAAAAAAAAAAAAAGTGTGTGTAACATAGTCACTTTCTTTTCTACAATAGCAGTGCTTTTTTCCAAAGAAGTCACCTGCTCCATGATGCAAGCTAGACATAAACAACACATTTCATCTGCTGGTGGAACATAACCACTTAAGCCGACTAACCATTTTTGTTATCCAAGAAATGTTCCTTTCTCCATGGTTTAATTTTTGTTTCCTTATTTCTTCCTCTTGGTTCAGCTTATTCATGGCTTTTTACTTTTTCTATGGACAATGATCCCCAAGAGAGAGAGAGAGAGTGGCAATTCTTAGGGGGATAATGAATCATGCAACATAGTGATGAGGCCTCATGCCATAGGCAGAAGGTTTCTTCACCCAAAGGCTTTCTTTGCATTATGTTTCTATAATGTCCACACAGAAAATGAATGCTGATTTTGAAATTGCATGGCATAAACTGCAGATTATACACACACACATATATATATATATATATATATATATATATATATATATATATATATATATATATATATATATAGAGAGAGAGAGAGAGTTTTAACAAATACCTTTACTCCTAAAAATAAATAGTCAAAGTGAAACCAACTGGTTTATAGGCAGCTGGTGCCAGAGTGTGGTATCACACTACAGGACAGTCATTGACCTACACATGTAGGTGTTTATTTGATGATGGAAAGTGCAGTGGGGCTTGACAAGCCTCAAATGAAAAGCCCTATAACATTTTGACAACAACAAAATATGTGTATGCTTCCAGATACAAATCACTAAAACATATTTGAGTAATGTGGCCCCCTTTTCGTATATGTTTTTTTTCCCAGCGTTTTCTCTTTATTAGGGGTTGGGAGGGTGGCCTAATGGTTAAGGCGTTTGCCTTACAAACACAAGGTGCAGGGTTTGAGTCTCACAAGGGATAACTGTCTAGGCTTGCAATGGCTCGCAAGGGCAGTTAGTCTAGTACTAACCTATGAATCTATTAGCTAATACAGGAGCTTTGCTGAAGACCACGGATTCCTGCTACAAAGAAATAGAACCACTGCAGCCTGTACATAAAGTAAAAAAGTGTCCTCTCCCTCTATAGATATATATATATATATATATATATAGTACTTCACTGACTTGAGTTTCAACTAAATCTTGTCTCAGTCTTACCTAATCCCAGTCTAACCCGACATTACTCATACAATCTATTAAACCATCTTAGCCATCCAAAAGAATTTCCCTTTTCTCTCTCTGTACCCTCCTTCATAGGTTCATACTAGGCTATCTGCCCTAGGGCATTTATAAGCCTAGCCAGAATGTGTTTGGCTTTCGCCACCCATTTTCAATTTATTTTGCTATGCCCTTTTTCGAGGTTAGTATACTATGCCTCTGTCTAACAGTGACAGAAGTGATAGCCGGGGTAAACCTACGATCTCCCATCCACTCATCAAGATTCCTCTTGAAGAGAATCAATGAGGGACACTGCCTAACCTGGACTGGGATTTTATTCCAGAGTGAAGGGAGCCTCTGGGTTATGAATCTGTCCCTCCAGCAAGTCCTATTTATTTCAGTGCTGAGGTTCAAGTCTCTCGAGCGCGTAGCTCGATGGGATTTGGATTTTCTGAGGTGCAGCATGTCCATTAATTCCGGGTTGGACATGGCTTTATACGTCAAGCACAGATCGCCTCTGTACAGGCGGTATGCCACTGAGTAGAGCTGGAGTTTCTTTAACCGGGCAGCATATGGCATCTGTTTGAGCCCTTTGATCCTCTTGGTGAGGTACTTTTGGGGTCTTTCCAGTTGCTGCAGGTGTCTGGTAAGGTACATCCCAAAAGGGGCATTGTACTCAATTATGGGCCTGATGAGGGATGAGTAAAGAGGCACGATGACCTCCCCTGATCTAGATGTGAATCCCTTCATGATTAGGTGGACTATATAAAATGTTTTTCTAACCACTTTGGCCACGTGGTTATCAAATGAGAGATTGCTATCAACTTGGGTCCCCAGTTCCCCAATTACTTTTTCTGTACTTAATGGATTACCACCTATGTGGTAATTTGTGGGCACTTTGTTTTTGCCAAAGGAGATGACTATACACTTTTTGGCATTTAGCTTGAGGCTATGGCTCTGGCACCAGTTGTCTGTTTCTATGAGGCCCTTTTGGAGGATGCTTGTGTCGGCTGGAGAGTCGATTATGGCGCCCAGTTTGCAGTCATCTGCGAACTTGGTCAGCCACAGTCCTTCCGTGTTGGCCTGTACCTCTGAGAAATATATACCGAACAAGAGAGATCCCAGAACTGAGCCTTGTGGGACACCACTTGTAACTGGTTTGGAGTCTGACATGGCTCCAGCAATTCTAACCATGTGGGTTCTGTCCTTCAGCCAGTTTGCAATCCATCTAGTGAGACAGGGGGGTTTATATTTAAGCTGGTGAGCTTATCTATAATGCCCGAGTGGGGTACTGTATCGAAGGCTTTTGCGAGGTCCAGGTAGGCTGTGTGGACCACCTTCCCCTCGTCAATGGCCTTGGTGACTGTTTCAAAGAAATCAACCAGGTTTAAGAGGCAGGATCTGCCCTTAAAGCCGAACTGGGTAGGATCCAGTGTCTGTAGGTCCCCAATATCTTTATTTATGAGGTCCATGATGATCCTTTCCATAGCTTTGCAGACCAAGCTAGTCAGGCTTATGGGGCGATAGTTTCCAGGATCCGTTGAGGCACCACCTTTATGGAGAGGGACCAATGTTGCTGTACGCCACTCTTTGGGCACATATCCTGTAGTAAGGCTGAGATTGAACAGTAGTTATATGTTTGGATTTAGCTCATCTTGGAGTTCATGTAGGACACAGCCCGGGACACTGTCTGGTCCCATTGATGCTGTGTTTTTTGCTTTGGAGAGGGCGGCTTTTACCTGAGCATCTGAGATGTCAGGGGGGCAGCACTCTGCTGGGATAGATATTTGCCCTTTTGGTGGGGGGGGTTGCGCTGAACCTGTCAGCTAGGATGTTGGCAATGTCTGTGGGTTTGGTGTATTTTTTGTCATTTTGGACTAATTCTGAGCATATCTGGGAATTACCACCCAGGTTCTTAACATAACTAAAGAAAGCCTTGTGATTATCCTTAGTGTCCTGTGCAAATTTTCTCTCGAAGCTGGCCTTAGACAATTTTATGAGTGCCCGTAGTTTTTTGCTAATACTGATCAGTGATGCCTTCCCTTTTTGGGATTTTGCTCCATCATTTAGTAGCTTCCTCCTTCTATTGTATAGTTTGTTTATGGCTGGGGTCCACCAGACAGGACGTCTGCCTTTGGAGGATTGGGTCTTGGTTTTATTTGGGATCGCATGATCCATGCATTCCTGAAGGTGTTCATAGAATGCGTTTATAAAGGATTCTGCAGTCTGGGCCGTATTTTCCACAGGCCCGGGGGCTTTGAAGGATTCCACCTCGGTTTTGAGGAGTGTGAAATTTGCTTTAGAGAAGTTTTTCACTGTGGTTTTCTGGGCAGGAGGTGGGGTCGGGATGTGAATATCCAGTGAGATTAGTTTATGGCCTGATCTTACCAGTGAGGGATACACTTTTGGTCTGGAGCATAGAGTCCCCATGTTGGTGATGATCAGGTCCAGTATGTTTTCCCCTCTTGTGGGAGTGGTAACACGTTGTTCCATAGCATCTGAGTTTATAAATTCTAGGAACCTTTGGGCTAGGGTGTTGGAGCTAGAATAATGCTCCCAGTCTATGCTTGGGTAGTTGAAGTCGCCCAGTATAATGGTGTTTGGAGAGACCTTCATATTTTCCAGTGTTCTCAGGAAGGCCGAGTGGGGTTCCTGGATTTGGGACAATTAATTTCCTCTACCCCTTTATATTAGCTCTAGCTTCCATTATCAGAACTGTAACCTCTGTTCTCAGACTCTGCTGCTTTCTACCTAACCCACCCTTCTCTTATCTCATTCTTCTTCTCTCTCTTTATAAATGATCTTCCTTTTCCTGTTTCCTCTTCTTATACCCTCATTTCTCTTATATGTTTAATTTTTTTCTCCCTTTATAGTTTCCCTCCACCTCCCATGTTGTTGTTGACTTTCTCTTATCCAAATATAACCTTACTTTGAACCTTTTTTCATTATGGAACCTATTTGTAGTTGTCTTTTTATTTTTGTTAAATTACTTAATATCTCTGTAAATATTACCTTACTCAGACCATTCTCTTAAATATGCAACCTATGTGCATTTTTCATTTGATTTTGTTAATTGCTAAATGTTACTGTATACTGCATTTTAAATGTTTATCTGCTTGGAGCTTTTCTCCCCATGCCTCCTCTTAAAATGGATATATATTCAGTTGGACTTTCCTGGTTAACAAATGTAAAAAATAAAATAAATAAAAAATAAATAAATAAATAAATATACACACACTAAAATAAATGAAATCCCCCAGTTTACCCAGCCACCTCACTTAAATATACTAATGCTATGGTAACACAGCCACAGAGAAATGTCAACATCACAATAATGAAAACATTACTGTTCCTTATCTTAATCATTCCACTCTTGAAAACACCGCAAAAAAAAAAAAAAAAACATTGAAAATGACATTCCATGCTTCTGCACCCCAATTCTTACAAATTTATTCACAAAGTCAACACAGATCAACAATGAATAACGAAATTCTCCAAGTCAAAGCAATACCAGCAATAACTGCTGGAATACCTATTTGATGTTGGTGTTCCGCTGATTAACGGCTCAACACAAATGATTCCATTCAAATAGGTTGATCCTGATAATGCATATTAACGTACAACGCCATGAGTAAATCCTGCATAATTAACACAAATCAACTGATTTCATCAGACACTAAATACCTTGCTCTGAAAAAAACTGCTGAGGGTCTATGAACCACTTAGAAAGGATCTCATCAAGAAATATAATTTTAAAATGAACAAATGACCAACTACCTGTACACCAAAAATGTTTTCACAAAGGGGGATCAACTGGCTCAATTCTATAAATTAATTTGCTGCACATATTGTTTCTTTATATAATTAAAGTAGCAGTCTCAGTGCAAATAGCTGATACATTACATCACACCAGGTATAAATGTATGGAACAGTTTTGTAAGGTCTAATTCTTCTTTGTTAGTGTTACAAAAATTTGTAAGTCCTAAAGAATCATAGGGAATTAGTATCTTGTGTAGTTTCCATATGAGAAAATAAATCAACTCTTCTGTTTCTGCTTTAAATAAATATCAGAAAGGGAGGTATGGCCCACATTTGATTTTAAATTTGCAAACACAAAATCCAGCATGTGGTTTAACCTAACACCAGAAGAATTACTCCACATTTTCTTACATAAATTCAAAAATTCACAGTAGAGTTACATGTTAAAAACAACTCACTTTCCCATTTCCTGCAGCCAATCAGGTTCTTTGCTTCACTGAAGCAGACCTGACTGAGGCAGCTTACTGGCAAGTTGAAAAGAAAAAAGAAAGTTTGCGACCACGCAGTGACATCACACAGCTGTGTGGACATTAACAAGGTGCATTGCTGAGCAACAAACGGAGAGTGCAGAGAAACACAGCTGCTGCGTGGGGGCCCTCATTCGCGGGGAGATAATTGGGGGCTGAGGCCTGGGGAGAAAAGCTCCATTTGCTTACATTGGATTACACCAAGCTCCAGTTAAAACAGAGTGGTTACATTTCTATTTACATTCATACACAAACAGTTGTTACATTTATACATTCAAAGATTTTTCAGAGGTGAAGTTATTAAAGAGAAAGACCAAGTACAACTTAATGGATTGTTTAGACAGCAGTTATGTATAAATGAACTTTGTTTTGCCATTTCAGTGAGAGGTCGAGTATATTCTGGTTATGTTAGTTTCATATGGTGAACACAAAGTCTCAACCTTGAAATGAGAATGTGCAAGACCATGACTAGTTAAGATTAAGTAGTGGTTTAAAACTATTGAGTTTGTCAGTTTTGTGTGGGGATACTATTTCAGAGCTTAGCAACCTATTGGGGGTAGAAGGAGCTTCCTGCAACATTATTTGACTTATCTGTAAGTAATAAGAACTTAACTAGAGCAAAGGTCCCTTGCTGGACAATAGGTCAGTAATAAGTTATGCAGTGCAAGACATTCTTCTGCATGACGAATGAGCTTGTGTGCAGTACTTAGTTGTAAATAAGTTAGGTCGGTGTGCAGTTCAACCTAGTTTAATTACTTTAAGCTATGACAATGTTGGATCCTAAGAAATGTAACTATTTTACTGTAGCAGGAGTCAACCTTGTTAAGTATCACGTTTGTAGGAGCTCCAAGTAACAGAGTCGGCTATAAGGTGGTGGTAACTAAAATTTCTCCTACAGTATCTGTTAGGAATCCACTGATCCTAATAAAGGAGCCTAACTTCTAGTGTGTATATTTAATGGTATGCAGTATATACTGGTCATATTTGGGATGGTATAGAATAACACAGCATAACATGGCAATATTCTCCGCTCTTGTCGCGTGGACAGTTATGGTAAAAAAAATGCAAATATAAATACTGTTGTGAAATAATATCACTGGCATCATGTTAATATAACTTTAAAATATTCAAACAGCAAACAAAGCCTAATCAACTACCTAGAAACTTCTGAAACTAAAGCATGGCACAAAGACAGATTACTGCAAAACAACACAAAACCAGACTATAAAACAGATAGGGTTGACAGTATTCCTAAACCTGAACAACATACACCAATTAAAACAAACCAAATGATTTCCACAGCAATACGCTTAAATTATTTTTCTACCAACAGCTAAAACAAAACGCACTTTTAATCCAAACCACACACGATAATCAAGAAAGTGACTCGCATTAATGACGTCATTAAAGCGTTGCGTTTAGGAGTCTGTAATAGCCGCGGAACTTGAAAAATTGATCCTCGACACTCAAAAGCAGAAATGTCAGGTGCGCATGCGTTTTAGTAGTTTTCAGAAGACAAGTGTTTGTTTACGAGTCGGCGTCTAATTCTAACGTGTTACGTACTTCTTAAGTTTATTTTACCTTTTTTTGGAAATTAACTTCTGAGGTAAAGGTACATTTCTAAATGTAGTAGAGTATTGAGTGAAATAGTATAGCTAGTATCTGTTACAGTTCAAAGATTCTGTACCTGGAACTTGTAGGCTTGTAAGTTGCCGTGGCAACAGCGCATGTGAGTCTTGAGATATCTTGTATCTTCTTTTCTCAAGCAGTCTGAATGAAACAAAGAGCGGGCAAAGTCCCAAAAAATATTTAATTTACTTAAAGGTTACTAGAACAACGTTTAGCATAAATGTTTATTTCTTTCAATAAAGCCGGAAAACCTATAACCACAAAATTGGGGAGAAATAAGGCAAATTCGGGGACATTCTGCAAAATTCTAGACAATTAAGAGGCATGGTGGTGGGTAATGTTTGATAACGCAGTTGGTGATCGTTTAATTATAACTTACTAGAATGATACTTCGTTGTTAAGCACTCACAGTGTTCTTGTCACTGTTAAGAGAAAACTAACTACTGCACTGCAAAACGAAATAATATGTGTTGGTTGGTACCTCTGACTGTTAGAACCTCCTGGTAATCACTTGGCTATTTTATATGAATTACTGTAAGCGAATTATTGTGACTAGAAAACGGTAATTCACGTTATACTAGTTGGCATACCTCACACTTGTCCTTGATTTTTCAGGGCCGATTATGATTCTAGTTAAAATCTTTGCTTTGCTCCTCATTTAAAACAATATATTTATTGTTTGACAGGAGGTAGCAAATTACAGTAAAAATAATCGCAAGCATAACATTTACTGAGTTAAACTGTTATTTTGCTAGACATACAAGGTATTTAATGTGCTAATACTCTCAAATCTCTTTGCCAGATGTACCTATTTAATGTGTGTGTCTAAATTTCACGGTACTTTGTTCCCGATTCCATTGGTAAGAGGTTGAGAGTTGTCTTAGTTGATGATATTGTGAGCATACGTAAGAAACGTGTATAAATATATGGACTGATATGTAAAAATATGGATGATTGTTCAGATTTACACCGAGAAATGCTGTAGTATAAACGGCGCCGCTCAACGAATTGAACACCCCCGTTACTTACTGAAAGCTCTACAACATCCTAAACGACATTTCCTTTTTCCAACACTGTGGTTTCTCTTAAGACGGTGGTATCAATTGTATCACGTATTACATGTGACATTTTTATTCTAGCTTTCTCTGCTACCCAGCTTCCTCAGTGAACAGTATGTTAAATTACATTAAACCGTCTCTTTAGGAATATATCTTCCTTTTTTAGGTGGGTTGTCACCGCTCAGTGTAGGGAATTTTTTAATGAAAACATATGGAATTTTGCAGGACAAACCAAATTGGCAACCAGTCCAAAGGACTGGGCTTCATTTTTTGCCAAAAATGAAAAGATTATTTTTATTATAGAATTTGAGTTGTTAAATATTTATATAGAACAACATTAGGTGTTTCAGATACAGAATATCTTGTTTTATGCACATATTAAAGGAAATGGAAAACACTTTCTTGTCCTAAATTCTCAGGACATTTGCTGTTCCCCCTTTTTTTTTTTTTTCCCTTCAGGACACAACTGCCTGATGTGTTATAAATGCAGTTTTGATGCATAAGAAATGCTGTATATGCACTGCATGTTACGGTAAGAATTTTGTACACCATAAGAATTTAATGACCGTGTGTATAGGTACAATATTAGGATAGTAAAACTAGAATAGCTTAATCTAGTGGAGATAACCTTTGAAGGGCTGTTAAAGCAGGAGTGAAAGCCTACACTATCTGAGATTTTTGCCTCTCGCCTTGAGTATTTTGAGATAATGAGTGTACACTCTTGGTGAACCCAGACCTGAAGAAGCTTTGGAAAATGCCTGAAAAATCAGTGCAAGTCCTGTGAAGCCACTCAAAGAATAACATGAGCCTAACTATCGGATACATTCAGCTGTAGCTGTATTTGGAATTGTAAAGTAGCTTGACCAGAGCTGCAGCACCAAGGACTAGTGCGTTTCATTGAGAGTTTTCAAAGGCGGAACTGTAAGTAATCACAACTTTGCAAAGCAAAAGTGTGCTTTGATAGTTTGAAAATAAAGATTGCTTTGACTTTTACACTAAATAAACTGGACTTAACCCTGAAGAACTGTCTCCAGTCTGCAGTCCTTGCTACACTGGTGAAGAATGCAGGCACTGTTTGGTCAGTATATCAAATTACAGTAGTTTTCCATTCCTAGTTAATTGTCCCACCCAAAAGAGAAACAGTAGTTCAGACCAACATAAATATGGGCCAACACATAGTGGCTCTTCAAGAGCAGATTATCATTATAGCCATTACTACTGCACCCTCCTCCCCAAAAAAAGACCACATAGGCCTTAAAGAAATTAAATGATAATCATATCAAAGCATACATTTTTTGCTTTTGAGAGATATGCCACCTGAACATCTCAAAAGTAAGTCAAGCTTGTGTCCAAAATGTCCACTCAAATAAAAAAAAACACCAGTGTTCGATGGTCAATGAAGGTTACAGGACTCCGGTCACAAAATGCAATGGAAAGAACACTCTCTTTAGCGTACAAAAATTTATTTCTCCGCTTTTATCTAGACAGACTTCACCAGAAAACTAACCACACTTCCAACTACACTTCTCTTATGCACTCTCCAATAAAGCAATTAAACAATTATCTTATTAACTTTATAAACAAATTAAAAAAGGGTTTCCAGCTTATTTATTAACCTTAAGCCTTCTATTATTTTAAAAAAACGTTTAATATTAATATACTCATTCAGACCTGGTGCTTTGTCAGCTCCCAGTTTTATTTGCCATACTGTCTCTTTTTGCTCGAGGTGATTTTTAAAATCACCCCCTTTCTGATCTGGGACACCGACCTCCAATATACAAAATAAAAACTTTTTATATTTTTGACACACTAAAGTGTGCTTGAATAAAGCATTTTTGGTGTCCTTAACCTTCATGCTATACATATGTTCACTGCTCCACTCCATAAGGGTCCAGGTGGTCATCCCCACATAGAAGGCATCACACCCACTACATAGACTAATATAGACGACCCCTTTACTTCTACAAGTAAAGTGACCAGGAACCTTAAAAGTATATTAGTGATGGTTTAACATAATACAAGGTTCTACCAAGATGAACCTACAAAAATTGCAGTGTCCACATTTATTTATTTATCCCTTTCAATTTATTAGTATGTAACCCCCCCCCCCCCCCCAAGCTGGAATACGGGTTTTGTCCTTAGAAAGTAAACCTTTCAAGTTGTGTGAGTTACAATAAAATTCTGGTTAACCCCTATAGCCTTGATAAGTTCTCCATTACCTTCCAAAATTTTCCAATTCCGTTCAACTATATTTCTAATGTCAAAACTATCCACTGTCATATCCAAGGTACATGTAACTCCCAAATATCTCCTTTATGAACAATCTGGTTATTATTTCCTGCAAAAAAAATAGTTTAATGGAGCCTTTAAAATAGGGGGATACCTTGTATATCTTTTACTCAAAATTTCATTAATCACGAAGAAATATATTTTTTTCTTCTCTGAAGAAATGTTAAGCAGTGGTCTTTATTTCACCACTGAAGAAAATTAAGAAAATGTCCGAAAGTGACCAGACAAACTCTGTACTACTGTATCTGTTATACTTTATTTGTCCCAGAACAAATTCTTGCCAAACAGTTAATTCTTTCAGCGCTATTTCAATTCTATTATAACACAGGTAGACAGATGAAGATACTGATGCACTCTCAGTATAAGACATCACTACTGAATGAAACATACTGTCCAGTTTATATACTCTTTTCAGCCAATGTTATTTTTAATGTCCTTGTGACTTGTTCATCTGGTTTCTGTCTGTGTCATGAAAAAGTCCATGGTTATTTCATGCCCTTTTTTGGTCCTCGCTGTGTCTGAAGACTTCACAAAAGTTTCTCCACATCATGTTTGTGTCACTTGACCTGTCTGTATTTTATTTATTTCTGCATCTGAAAGCCAAGAAAGTCAACTTCCTTTTTTCCTATAACAGGATGCATTTACAGTAAAGCCCACAGTTGTATGTTATTAATATCCAAGCTGAACATAGCTGTTCTTGCAAAGCAAGCCATATTATTTTGAAGACTGCTGTTAAGCCTTGCACATTTCCTTTCACTGTATACACAGCATATTGGGGAAAAGCATTTTAATGTACACAATCCCACTTTTATATTTAAGACCCATGAAAATTGTAAGACAATTTACAACAAAATATGATCTTTAGTACTTTGAATCCCTTGGTCTGTTGCAACATACAAATCCCTTGTATTCAATGCTATCTCTTTTAAAGACTGTTACATTACCAACAGCTGTTACTTGATTAATACTTTTATTAACACACATCTTATAATGACGATAAAAACAATTAATGCGGAAGTTGTAGTACCCCACCATAGGCACATAGCCGTTATTACTTATCTATTTTTAACTGCATTTAGGCTTTCTTAAGCAAGTTGTCAGTCTTGCAGTTACACACAAGCATTTCAAAATATTGTCAAGTTAACCCTTGCTTTACAAGGCAGAACTTTGTATTAGAAACAAGCTTATTTCTTTTGCATAATTTTATTATTGCTTTGGGAAAAGAATATTTAAAAAAGCAATTTACAGGAAAATGTGATCCTCTGTACTTAATAGCCTTTCTTTATTGTTAACAACAGTTACTTGTTTGACAGTTTTATAACATCTGCTCTGTTGTATCTGATATAGCTCCATAAGTTGCATTTGCTGTTAACTTTGTAACTTAGCCTTAGTGGCACCATACCAATGAAAATTTCAGTTTCTGAAATAACACCATTTCCTATGTCCAGCTGTTTTAAAATCTTTTTCTAATTTTTTTTTATCATGAACCTCCCTCTTTTTCTGGTGATTTTCTACCATGTCCTCTGGTAATGTGCAAGTGATTTTCATTATTGGAACTGCATACTCTATGTAACAGAATTTCTTCCTTAAAAGAAGTATTATGTGTTAACTCCCATGCTGTTTTTATTTTATAGTCAAGCTTTTTCCCATGACCAGAGTTGGTGTTTTTAAACATAAAACCTGCATGTGTTACCTCTACAGGGATTGCATATAATGGCATTTTTCCCTCTAAGGAATGTGGCTAAAAACCCAACAATCTGACTTGCCACGTGCCTTTGCAAACAAATTTTGCATGTCCAAAAATATATATTTGATTATGTCCCTGTTGTCATGATCTAGTATATCTGAGTATCTCTCCCAATTTTTTATTTGCAACTGTTTTAGATTGCCTTGTCTTGTTGATATATTGCTATTATAGAAACAAATTAAAACTTTTGTAAGACTGTTGGACTGTTACTGTACTGATACTGTTTGACTGTTATTAACTTACACTGATTTTTATGAACCAACATGGTGTGCTGCTTTTGCTTGGATTTTTATTAGCTGAAAAATGCTATTTGTAATGACTCTGTACTACTACCTGTATGTATTGCTGTGTATTATTACCCGGATGGCAGTTAAACCAGTTTGACTAATTATGTTTTTGCTGTACTAGTTTGTTTGCAAATATGACATTACAGTCGCTGTTTTTTACCAATATTGATCCTGTTTGCTGTATGCATAAGCTGCCTTTGGAGACTTACTTTACTTTTAATGTGGGGGGGTGGCTTGACCCTCTCTTGTTACTATCGAACCTTTTGTCATTTAGGATTTGTCGTAGGTACTGTCTTAATTGTTACTCCATTTCCAGACGTAGTTGTGGACTTGCATACCCAGCATTTAATTGCATTGTTTAGTTTTGCATATACCATTTGCACTACTGTAAATGTATTTACTGTATTTGTATTAACTTTAACTTTACTTGAAATCTGTATGGCTGTAGGTTATGTCTGTGTTTATTTTGAATTTGTCCTGGCTTATTAAACCAGTAAAGTATTTTTCTGTCTTTTACTGTCCCCTTTGTTTAATTAATTAACATTGAGTTTTGTATACTAACATTGTCTTCCATTGCTTTAAAAGATCCCTGTACTTTGCTGCCAACTGATAACCTGTATGGAGTTTGCATGTCTTCCCCGCGGTCGAGTGGCCTCCGAAAGACATGCGTGAATGGGCGTACCTTTGTTGAAGGTTTGGTGTTGGGCTGGCAACTCGGCACCATAAAAATTGACTGCCAATCATTAGCGGACCGGAGTTCCGCTGTGGCGACCCCTAAGTGGGATAAGCCGAAAAGACAAACAACATTGCTTTAATGCCTATTGCCTGCCATGATCTGGTATTTCATAGGGTGTACTTTATTTTTTATGTATCCCTCTGTGTTTGTTCCTGTGACTGATTGTCCCTTAATGTATTTTCTTTATCTCGATTTCTTTCACTATTTTTGGGTTTGAAGAAGCACTATTATAATGTGACCTATTTTCTTACAAGTAAAACATATCACCTGTTTATCTGAAACTGGTTGTGTATCTGTCTGTAACCCTGGTGGAGCAGAAGCTGCTTGTGTTCCCCCTGTGTTTGTTTTATATGAGACCATGTATTACATCCCCTTCCTTTCACCACGTAGTCTACAAGCTGTTTTTGTATATTTCCTATGTGCATCTGCAATACTGCGTACTTTTTCATCAGACCATGTATTCCATCCCCTTCCTTTCACCATGTAGTCTACAAGCTGTTTGTGTACATTTGCTATGTGCATCTGCAAGACTACATACTTTATTTAAACTGTTTAGCACTCTGGCTTAATCTCTGAGTCTGTATCTGTCTGTCAGGCAGAAACTGATTTTAAAGCTGCATATGCATTTTGCAGAATGTCATTAGCTGTCTGACATAATTGTTTAACTTAACATCTTGCCTGACTAAAACATTTTGTTTTTTCTGTCATGCTATTTAGACGGTCTGTAAAACAGTTACGCGAGTCTAGACACTCGCCTGTTTTAACTGCTTGCTTTGCCATTTGCCAAAGCATTTACTGTAACCTTTCCTGTATATTTTTATGTGTTTTGATTTTGACAATACTAAACTTTCCCTGTAAATCATTTTGGGATTGAATGCCTATAATTCCCGTAGCACTAGAGCATGTTTTAGGGGTTTGCCAATACTGTTGATGAATCCCCTTCTGACCCAAACTGGCATGTGTAAATGCAAAACATTTAAATAAAGCATTGTTTGAAATAGACCACACAGTGTATGTCAACCATTGTTTAAATGCCGACATATTGAAACAAAATTATAAACAAGACTATTGATATATATCAGCAGGAGAAATAACTGTCATTTCTGCTTAACCCTGCCCAGTGTAAACCGTGCTGGGCTTCTTCTAACTGTCTTGTCAGATTAACGTCTGTAGTTTGTGTCCTTAGTAAATGTTGTTGGGTTCTATCTGATTGTCACGTTAAACCAGAAATGTCATTATGTAAAGTCCGAATGCTTTGCTGAGTCTGTTTTCTCTAAATGGCATTATTGTCCCTTACTACTGTCTCTAGGAAAACTTTTGAAAAGCTGTGAAAACCTTTTATTTAAACTATGTTAGAACTTTCTTCTGTTTGTGCATTTGCAATATTTACTATAAATAACATTTTTATGTAGTCTATCACATGACTGACAATTACAAAGACTTGTACTGTATGAGATTTAGGTGACTGCAGAAGGTACATTTAACTGTTGTATATGTGAAGAACTAACAAAGCTAGAATCAAACAGATATCAGAATAGGATATATGTTGTGGTATGGCTTGCATACTAGACTCCTGTGACAAGATAGACATAAGTTAGGAAAGTTACTTCCACATAAAAAACAATCTTTATGAAGTGCTGTATATATTGCGTATAGATTATAAGCATTTATGCATTTACAAACACAACTGTTATCTAATGTCTGAACATCAAACATTTTAGATTTACATTTCATGTCTGGCACAGAAGGTTTAAACCATGCAAATTTATATATACAATATGTGGGCACTGTAAAGTTAACTGTCTGTACTTGCATCCATGTTATAATTGTGCAGAAGACAAGCAGGTGATCAGGCTGAAGTCAATCTGGAAAAAGACGGAGTTTCTTTACAGACAAATTGTAGGTGGTTCGATGCAGGACAGCTTCCACGGCGGTGCTCTGTGTCCACCAATGAAGTACTGGGACTGTTTCTCTGTTAAAGCACTGGAACTGTCAGTCTGTTGAACTAATGTAGTAGGGATCCCTCTGTAATATTAACTGCTGGTAACAGATATATGTTCACAGTCACTGGCCAAAACTTGCCACTGAAGAAATGTTGCCACTGAAGAAATGTATTTCTTTCTTTTCTGAAGAAATGTCAAGCAGTGGTCTTTATTTTGCCACTGAAAAAAATGTCCGAAAGTGACCAGAGAAACTCCGTACTACTGTATCTGTTATACTTTATTTGTCTCAGAACAAATTCTTGCCAAACAGTTAATTCTTTCAGAGCTATTTCAATTCTATTATAACACAGCTAGACAGATGAAGATACTGATGCACTCTCAGTATAAGATGTCACTACTGAATGAAACAAGTTTATATACTTTTTTCAACCAATGTTATTTTTAATGTCCTTGTGACTTGTTCTTCTGGTTTCTGTCTGTGTCATGAAAAAGTCAATGGCTATTTCACGCCCTTTTTTGGTCCTTGCTGTATCTGAAGACTTCACAAAAGTTTCTCCGTGTCGTCTTTGCGTCACTTGACCTGTCTGTATTTTATTTATTTCTGCATCTGAAAGCCAAGAAAGTCAACTTCCTTTTTTCCTATAACAGGATGCATTTATAGTAAAGCCCACAGCTATGTGTTATTAATATCTAAGCTGAACATAGCTGCTGTTCAAAGCAAGCCATATTATTTTGAAAACTGCTGTTTGGCTGTGCACATTTCCTTTCACTGTACACACAGTATATTGGGGAAAAGCATTTTAATTTACACTATCTATCAAATCACATTCTCAAGGCACCCTTTATCATTTTATATATTTTATTTTTATTTTACATTTGTTAACCGGGAAAAATCCGACTGGATACAATGTCCTTTTTCAGCGGAGGCCCGGGGAGAAAAGCTCCATCATTATACAAAATACAGACATTTCCAAAAATTATAATATTGCAGAGAGAGAAACAGTCAAAAGTCAAACAATCAGGTTGCAAAATTCATTTGTTAACAATGCATATAAGGAAATAAAAAAAAAATGAAGACAATGAACAATTCAAGTAGATAATAGAGACTAAGAAATGTCAGTCAGGAGATGAGCATTGGCAAAGCCAGTGCTTCTGATAGTGGTGAAACAGTTGTTTCTTGAAATGGGGTAGGGAGGTAGAGGAAAGAATACTGGTGGGAAGAGAGTTCCAGACTTTTCCAACGGCGTTTGGAAAGAGTGCATCTCCTCCAGTATTGTAAGCTTTGACCATCTTTATGAGTGGTCTGTTTGCAGAACGTAGACTGTTAAGATTAGAGTATAGAAGGACTAGGTTCTGAAGTGAAGGACAATTGTCGGTTTTTGAGAATTTTATATACCTCAGTGAGTTGGGTAATTCTAACAAGGTTGGGGAGTTCAATCCATGTTAGGTTTTTGAGGTTGGTGCAGTGATGGGTCCTGTATGGAGTTCCTGCTGCAAATCTAGCTATATGATTATATGAGCTGGATAGTTTATCAAGTATGGTTTTGTTAAGATTGGTGAATATTGCAGATGAATAAAGAAGGGTGGAGAGCAAATGTGTTCGGGCAATGGTGATTTTAGTACTTGGTGTTAGGAAGTTTTTAATTCTATAGAGCGATCCTAATTTTTTGTTTACTGTTTTGATGGACAGGTTGATATGTATGTCGAATTTCAGTTTATTATCAATAGTAACTCCTAGCAATTTCGTATGGGGGTCTGGGGAAATGATAGTACCATTTTTGGATGTTATGGAGACATCAATAAGGTGATTTTTGTGAGTTGGTTGAAAGATCAATAATTTAGTTTTTTTAGGATTTAGGATTAACTGTCGTCCTAATAGCCAGTTTTCGACTTTGGTGAAGCAATTTTGGGTTTTAGTTAATAGTCTGTCTGGAGATGTATCCGAACACACCAGTGTTGAGTCGTCCGCATATTGAATACAGGTGGCTTCGGGAATGACTGAATGGAGGTCATTAATGAAGACTGAGAAAAGAAGTGGCCCCAAAATGGACCCTTGAGGGACCCCAATGGTATTTGGTAGTAAAGTGGAGAGAGTATTCTGCCACAATACTGCTTGTTTCCTGTCTGAGAGGTAGGCTTTAAACCAGTCTAGTGTCAAGTTATCCAGGTAGAGGTTTTTTAAGGTTTCCATGAGTAGTTGATGGTTGACCATATCAAATGCTTTTGATAGGTCTAGAAATAAGGCAGAGGACACTTTCTTGTCATTACGGTTATGGTTTATTGTGTCAGTGAAGGAGAGAAGGGCAGTTGTGGTACTGTGTTTGGGTCTGAAACCATGCTGGGAGTTGGCTAGTAGGTTGTTATGGATAAGATAGTGGAGTAGCTGTTTGTGCATACATCTTTCCATAATTTTGGCTAATGGGGACATTAACGCTATGGGCCTATAGTTATAGTTCAGTGGATGTCCCTCCTTTATGGAGTGGTATTACATGGGATATTTTCCATAAAGTTGGTACTATTGACTCAGAGAAAGTTCGATTAATGAGGATAGAAACTGGATAGGCTATAACATCTGCAGCTTTTTGAAGGTATTCCGCTGGGAGTAGGTCTGCAGAGGGGGTAGATGGCTTAAGTTTCTGTAAAAGGGCTCTTATTGAAGATGTAGGGACACTTTTTAGGAAGAAGGTCTTTAGAGGTTGTGGTAGTGTTTCCATGATCGGTTGGCTACAAGAGGATAGTTGGTTGGCTAAGGTTTTGATAATGTTTGTAAAGAACATATTGAAGGTATTGGCTATTTCTATGGGGTCTTTATCCATTGCTGTTTCAGGAGTTGGAGTGGATGATTTACCTGGGTGGAGAAGGTCATTCAAGCCTGCCCAGAATTTCTGAGGGTTATTTTGGTGCTTATTCTGTAACAAACAATAAAAGTTTTTTTTGTCAGCTACTATGGCTTTTTCCGTTGCATTTCTTAGTTGTTGGAATTTTGTACGGTCTAGGATTGTTTTGGTTGTACGCCAGGTATTCCAAGCTTTATTTCTGAGTTTTATTTTAAGTTTAGATTCAGTTGAGAGCCAAGGGGCAATCTTTGTTTTAGTTTTGATGAGTCTTTTGGGGGCATGGGTATCTAGTATGGATAGAAAGGTGGTATTGAAATGTTCTACTGCTTCATCTAGGGGAAGATATATGAGTGGTGTCCAGTTACAAGATTGCAGCTCATTTTTAAATTTTATGAGGTCAAAGTTTTTTTTGTTTCTTATAGATCTAAAGACTGGAACAGTGGAGTTGTCTGGTTTATTTTTAGTAATATATGTGATAAGGTGGTCACTAATTTCATTAGGCAGGGTTCCGGACGTATATCTGTGAGGGTGACTGTGTTTATAAGGATCCAGTCAAGAATGCTTTCTTTTTGATTAGCGTTTCCCATTCTGGTGGATGTAGTAATAGTTTGTGAGTAACCATGAAGGTTGATGTTAGTGGGGTTATTATCATTAGAGCATAGGTACCAATCAATGTTAACATCACTCATAATTATAGTTTCTTGTGGGTAGTTGTTCATTAGCCAGTTTAGTATATTCTCCAATGTATAGACATTGTTCCCGGGGGGGATATATAAAACAATTAGGTTAATACTTTTTTCTTTGTTCAAGTGAATCTTTAAGGCGAGTATTTCAGTATTAGAAAATTGCGGTGGTTGGGTAGGATTAATGGTAACGTTAAGGTTAGTTTTAGAGTGCAGCAACTCCGCCACCTTTTTTTTTTGTTTCTATCCTTCCTGTATATATTATATCCAGGTGGGATGAGTTCATTGTCTTTGATCTCTGGTTTTAGCCATGTTTCAGTTAGACACATTATATCTGGTAGGTAAGTATCTAGGAGTGCATGTAAATTATGCACTTTGTTGTTGACACTTCTAATATTTAGATGGAAAATTTGTAGTAAGTGGGATGTCTTAGGGAGATTCATGGGACAGTCAGGGTTGCTTGTTGATGTAGGGCCTGGATTGGGGTGGATATCTCCAGCCCTTGAGATATTTTTACTGATGTATTCTAGGAGTTTTTTGAATTTTTGTACTAGTTTCTGGGATAGCTTGTTTTTATGATAGTTGAGGTTAACTTTGCTTCGATGGTAGTGGATGATATTGGCTTTAAAGAGGTCGGACTGTTGGTAGTGGAGTTTAAGAGCAATTTGAGACCCTAATGCTGTTGTTTGTTTTCTGGGGAAGTGGTAACCTATATATGGTTGGTCTTCATATTTACTAATATGGTATAAGCTAGCTAACAGAGATAGTAAAAAGCACAGGATTACTATTTTTCCCATATTCATGGTGATTAGAAAAATAAAACTATTTACACACTTATTTACTCAGATGAGGGAGTTAGAAAAAGCGGGAAAAGGAATGGGTGTTTCCAGGGATTTGGATTGTGATAGGTTTATGATATGAAGGGGAGGCGAACGGAGCGGGGCAGACACAAAAGAGTAGTGAGGCCCAGAAAAAACAATCAGTGAGCAATGGAAACAGCAGGTAGGTTTGTAACAGATAAAAAGGTATAGTTTGTATAATGAGCTGTACTCTATGAAGATGTACAGGTTTATAGCAGTAAGCTATACTGGAAGGGTGGTTAGGCAAGGTCAGGAGTAAAGAAAATGAGAAGCAGTGAAGGAGAGGATACAGGTGCAGAACAAAGGAAATTGAGTATTAAGAATTAGGCCAGAGGGAGCAAGCCAGGTAATAGTAGGAAGCCACCTGGTGGCAAAAGGAACAGTATCAGAGATTATGCAGGTAGGAAAGAGATGAGAGAGGTAAGGAGTTAGTGAAAAGTAGCCTCTGTTGACAAATAAACTGGTAATAAAATCAAATTCTTGTTTAACCAAGGTGTCATCTGAGGTCATACGACTAGCCCTTATGTACTTCCCCTTTGAAATATTCTTTTTAATATGATTGGGACGATTACTATTATGACGTAAATGCCCATTAGTGAGTGTCTGTTTTCTGAATATCACACTGTCAAATCTGCCTTCCCCATTCCATTTTAAACAAACGTCCAGGAAATTGACTTCCTGACCACAATTCCCCTTTACCAATTTAATATAATAAGAGTAAGCATTCAAACAATTAATAAACCTATCCACATCCACTTCTGTACCATCTATTAAAAAAAAAAAAAAAAAAAAAATCCTCCACAAACCCAAAGAAACAGTGTATATGAAATAACATTTTTATCTCCACCAGTATATTGTCAACCCACCATGCCATCACAATATTAGCGTATGATGGTGCTTCTGGTGACCCCATCGCAACTCCCTTTTCTTGTTTGTACTGCAAACCATTAAACAAGAAATAATTGTGATTTAAAAGTACTTCTATCAACCTACACAAAAAAATAATTATTTGAGTGCTAAGTAGCTTCTTATGAGCCAAAAAAGTTCTGACTGCCCCCACACCTTCCTCATGAGGAATACATGTAAATAATGAAGTAACATCAAGAGTAACTAATATATGTTTGTTACTATTATAATCAAATGCCTTGGAAAATTCCCTGATTGTATCCAGAAAATCCCATGAGTCTTTTAAATAAGTTGGTAGTTGTTGCACTATTGGATTTAAAAGTGAATCAGCAATCAAATCCACCCCCTCCATAATAGAATTAGGCATTGAAACCGCAGGTCTAAATGGTGGTTTTGACATATTCCTATGAGTTTTAGGAATGCCAAATAGCACACCCACTCTAGGTTTTTCAATCACACAGAAATTGTACATATGAAAATCAATATCACCGTTCATTAATGCATAATACAAAAACATTTCAGTCTTGACAGTCACATTTTTATATTCATCCTCATTTTCCAATAGTTTCATCATTCCCAGTTTGTATTGTTCAACAGTTATAACTACTATGTTCCCCCCTTTATCACTTTTCATAAACCTTGGTTAAGTGTTTGCTTTTAATTCAGCTAATGCTTTACGTTTGACATTAGTTAAATTATCATGCCATTTTTTTGTTCATATTATTTTTACTTGAAAAACTTTAACTCGTTTATACACATTTTTATATATATATATATATATATATATATATAAAGTGTGTGTGTGTGTATGTATATATATATATATATATATATATATGTATATAAAATGTGTGTGTGTATATATATGTATGTATATATATATATATATATATGTATATGTATATGTATATATATATTTTTTTGTCCTCAACAGTTCTTGAAAATTCAGCTCTTTTTGTCGACACAAAGTTGAGCCCATAACTCAACACTTGATGCTCCTCTGAGATAACTCTACTCCAGATAAATTAATAATTTTAAAAATATCCAAACAGTACCTTACAGTTCCTCAGTGGAGGACTCTGATGTAGTCTGCCCCCTCGTTTTCAGTGGTCTCAGGCGTGTTGATTTGGCATCCTTCTTCGTTTAAAAAAAAAACTTTTGCCTAGTGCTGTTACATTATTTTTCAAACCACTCACTTCCTCTGTCTCAGACACATCACGAGACTCATTAACACTGCTACCTGACGTGCTCGCATCCGCAAGAGTAGCAGGAGGCCTATTTAATCCTTCCATTCTAAAGAACTTTATACCACCCCAAAGCTTTTGATTGGCTAGATGACCCTTCTTTCACTGTGTTAGCCCAAGTTCTCCTAAAGGTGGAACGGTTATTGTTTGCTTGCTTATACTTTTCAGTTTGATCTTTATTAGAAACATTAAGATCAAAAAACTCCTAGGCAGTCTGGTTTTCATAAGCGGTGACATCTCTCAATAACTTGTGATGTTTCCTCTGAATTACTACATTCTCATGTTTCTCCACATCAACGAAAATTTGCTCATAAGTAATCTTGCATTCAAGTTCTGTAGCTATGTCCAGTACCTCCTTATCCAGAGCCAAAATCTCATCCTTTAAAGCAGTCATTTTTTTTACTGTTGTCCATAAGTAATTTCAATAGCTTAAGTCTGGCTTCATTAAAAAAAGCTAACTAGTTTACTGAAAAAAGGATCTGTAGCAGAAATGCCATTAGAGCATTTAAAAAATCTAAGCCCGTTTGGAACTACAGCAAGTTCTATACATCTCGCGAAATATTTAATCTGATGTTGTAAATCTTTATTTATTCATTACTGTTAGGACCTCTGTTCCGTCCTCGGAACCGATACGGCCGTTCCCCAGCTTGCACAAGCCAAAAACCTCTCAACTAAGAGCCTACCCATAATGCCCCTCTCCTAGATACTCCATATCTCGTTTGCCACATTCATAGTCAGCCGGGTTAGCCATCTCTCTCAAAGCCAAGTAGTAATTTGTTGTTTTATGGCAGTTTTTTCTTCTAAATTACAAAATTGTTAGTCAAGTTAGCATTTTCTCACTGTCACCTTTAACCTAGGCCTATTTACCTACCCTTTTTCTTGGTAATTTAATTTTTTACCCTTTTTGTTACTGTCCCTCTCTCCTGTCTTTGACAGGCCCTTTTACTAGTAGTATTCCTTAACATAACTTCACTGGTATTTCTTCCTTAATTTTTTCTATAAGATAGTATTGTTTCCTTACCATGTCAGACAAAGTTAAGTTGGGTTTTAGACAGTGTGACAAGTGTGGATGTAAGATGCCTAACTCTGATACACATGTCCGTTGTGTCTACTATTTGGGCATGGATCATATTAAAGCTGATTGTGAAATTTGTGCTAGTTTTAGTAATCAGACACTAGCAGAACGTAAGAATAAACTTATTATAAAAGGTTTACTCAAGACACCTTTCTCTGAGGCTCTGTCTGGGTTGGAGATCTCAACCCCTCCTAAGACCAAAAAATATAAGGAAAAACTGAATCATTCAGTTCTTGCATCTCTGTCAGTTACGGAACCGACTCAGTTCCGTGCTTCACCGGCGCCCTTGGTGCAGACCTCTTCAGCACCAGGATCTGTGTCCCCTCCCTCGGTACAGACCATGGTATTCACTGTTATCTCGGTTCCAAACACAGCACCACTGACTTCAGTGCCGTCATTGGCTCCTACATTGGCTTCGATGGGTGTTCTTGCCTCTGCTCCATCCCCATCCACAGTGCTGACAGTTTCCTTGGCTCCATGGGCTCCATTGACTGTACATACTTTGGCACCATCCCCGGTCATGGTGCTGACAGTTTCTTTGGCTCCGTCGGCTCCAAAATGTAATTACTTGCCAAGGACAAGATATTCTCCTACTTACGACCCTATCTTGGGGCAGAGGATTAGTCCCTTTCTAGAAAGACCTGATTCCACTTCAGCAGCCTCTTTTAGATCCACTAGGAATTTTTCTGAACTAGACCTAGTGCAGGTTGTGGACCAGCTTCTGGTAGCTAGGGGATTGCCCATTCCAGCTAGACCTTCCGTCCCTCCTGGCTCAGAATCTTTTATCTCATCTTCCACTGCTTATCCTCCCCCAGCATCCGCTGTGGTACATATTGTTTCAGCTTCGACAGCAGTGACTCCCCTGTCGGCACTGACCACCCTTGCAGCATCGGCTACGATGGAGCCAATGCTTTCTCGGAGCAGTGCTTGGACTGTTCATACCTTGGTACCTAATCCAGTGCCTATTTTCTCACTGGCACCTTCTATGGCCATGGTTCTGATGGCTTCCAGTTCTCTCGGAACCCCTGAACTGGAGGTGGGCTCTGTACAGGTGATGGAAAGGGTCCTTCACTCCGAAAGCTGACGACCAGCACCTAGGACACCAGTATCAGAAACCTCCCCTAGCATGCACCTCTCCCAACCCATTGTGTTGGGTCCCCGGGCGTGGGAGTCACCTGAACCCCCTGTGAAGGAAGCCCCTTCTCCCGGAGTCCTTCTCAGAAGATCCCACTGGAGAGCCACCCCGGAAGAAACAGTGCAGGAGGAAGCACCCTGACTCCCCGGAGGAATCTATCACAAAAAACACTGATGAGGGGGGTGAGTCCCCTCATTTTCCCCCAAACGATGTTTCGTTCAGAGACGTTCTCGAAATCCTCAAACAGCAGGGGGAATAGAAGTCCTCTAACCCTTCTTCTCAGGAATCTGTGTTTCTGCAGGCCTTCTGTGCCCGGCCATCTACTTCCTGGGTGACCCTACCAGCAGATGATTTCATTAAACTTATTGTGCAGTGTGCCTGGAAGGCCCCGGACAATGTAGAACCTATTCGCCTGTGGCCAGACAAAATTTTATCTACATCTGAAGACCAGCCCCACTGGTCCAAGCAGCTGACAGTTGATTCTATGGTCGTGGCAGCAGCTACCAAGAGGGAACTGGCAGAAGATAATTCACTGTCCATCCTCCAAACAGGGAGTCCCGGACCATGGACAGACTAGGGAAGTGGACCTACGCTTCAGCGACCTTCGCCATTCGGTCACTGAATTATCTGGCACACTTTACTCGCCTCCAAAGAGACCTAATTTCTAAAATGTACTGCCTGATGAGGTGCATGACACTGTTGCCTCGCAGCTAGCTACCCTTGAATTTATCTCAAACTCCTCGATGTGTTTGATATCTCACACCACCGAGGGGGCAGCTCGAGCTTCCGCATCTGGTGTTGTCATGAGACATAATGATTGGATGCAGTTGTGTGACTTCGCAGACCCCTTTAAATCTTCCTTTGTCAATGCACCTGTCGATGGAATCTGCACTTTTTGGACCCAAGGTACGTGACACACTTGCACGTAGTGAGAAAGACGGAGAGACCTTGTCTGCTGTGGGCATACGCTTTTCCAACCCCCAGAGGCCTTACTCCAGGAACCAGAAGGGAGGAAAGATGTGGTTTAAGAAATCCCAAGGATCCTTTCGTGACACTCATGGTGAACAATTCCCCCCTGGGGGAGAGGGGGCAACTCATATGGAAAATGCCCCTTTTGGGGTAGAGGGGTTCCACGTAACCAGGGAGCTCAGAGATGCTTTCTCGGGCAGACCCTACCAGCGCTCCTGAGCAGCTGCCTGATTGCTTTCCTCTAGAAGCAGTCGGGAGTCGTTTCTCTCTGCATCTACCAGCCTGGCATCTGATTACTACTGATGCTTGGGTGCAGAGAATAATATACCTTTCGACTTAACTTCCAGACCCATCAAATTAATCCCCGATGTACCACCCAATCAGAGGGAATTAGCAGCCTTAGAAATAGAAAAACTTCTAAGAAAAAAAGAGTCATCCAACCAGTCCCACCAGAACAGACATGATCCGGGTTTTACTCAAGGTTCTTTTTAGTGCCAAAAAATACAGGGTACTGGAGACCAATCCTGGATCTCTGCCTACTGAACGAATTTATCAAATCTCAGAAATTCAGGATGGTCACAGTACAGTCCATTCTTCCCTTCCTAGGGAGGGACAATTGGATGTGCTCTATAGACCTACAGGATGTGTGCTACCACATAAAGATGGATCAACGCTCCCAGAGGTTTCTCCGCTTCCGGCTGGGAGCCAATCACTAACCAGTTCAGGGCTCTGTCATTCGGTCTCTCAACTGCCCCCCAAGTGTTCACCAAATGTATGGCAGTTGTGGTAGCTCATCTTTGACTACAAGGATTCCAGGTGTTTCCCTATCTAGACAACTGGCTCCTTACCACTCCGACCAGGAATCTCCTAATCCGCAGCCTCTCTTACACTCAAGATCTCGCTCTCCACTTGGGAATTGCAATCAACAAAGACAAATCTCAGATGTCTCCAACGATTTATTGGACCGGTCTTCAACACAACATCCTGTCAAGCTTCTCTCCCCCCTCACAGGACTTTGAAAATAAGACACCAAATTCAAGACCTTCTTCCTCACACGTTTGTACCAGCACGTCTTGTACTGCAACTCTTGGGCTCCATGGCAGCTGCCATTACTTTAGTACCACTCGTAAGACTGCACATGAGAATCCTGCAGTGGCTCCTTTCTGTACAATGGTCGTTGAAAACCTACCCACTAAACCACATGATACGCCTTACAAACTGTTGCAAGGAGGAAATGCTGTAGTGGATGGAGCCACAAAAGAATCTTTGGTGTCGACCATTCTGTCTTCCCCAACCCACGGTGACCACGGACGCTTCGCTATTAGGGTGGGGGGGGGCATTTTCAGGGAAAGACTGTCCAAGGCACTTGGACCATCCTCGAGGCCGACTTGCACATAAATGTCCTGGAACTGAGGGCAGTTCTCTTAGCATTGCAAGCGTTCCATGCATCCCTGCCCTCGGGGGACCATTGCAATTCAGTCGGACAACAAGTCAGTCGTCTGGTATATCAACAAGCAAGGCGGAACCAGATCTTACCCCCTGTGTCGGGGAAGCCATGAGTATTTGGCACTGGGCAATATCTTCCAAACGCTTTCTTATAGCAACGCACATTCCCGGGAGTTCCAACCTTATTGCGGACAATCTGAGCAGGAACATCTTGATGCCTCACGACTGGTCCCTCAACCCTGTAATAACAGCTCGGATCTTCCAACATTGGAGCAAGCCTTGCTGTGACCTGTTTGCTTCTCTCCCTGAGCTACAAATGCAGGAGCTATTTTGCCTTGATCCCCCCTCAGGGGGAACCACCAAGGGATGCTCTAACACATGATTGGCCCTCAGATCTTCTGTATGCCTTTTCCCCCATTTCCCCTCATTCCAAAATTTCTCCAGAAAGCTCAGAGGTTGAAAAGCAACGTGATCCTCATTGCTCCCTACTGGCCATGTCAAGTCTGGTTCCTGTTTCTATGGCCTCATCTGATTCACAGCCCGTGGATCCCAGATCATTGCCAGGATCTGTTATCCCATTCTCAGGGACTGATGCATCCAAACCTGCACAGTCTCAAGCCCACAGCCTAGTTACTCCACTTCCAATGATTGCCAGGTTGCCTGACATCCCATCTCCTGTTCATGAAATTCTTCTGGTCTCACACAAACCTTCCACTGGAAAGGTTTATTCTATTAAATGGACTAGGTTCTCTATTTGGGCCAAAGACCAGAACTTAGACCCTTTCTCTATGCCTGTTCAAAAGATTCTGCAATACCTGACTACTCTTCTGCATGTAGGAGCCTCAGCTTCAACGATCACTGTACATTTAGCAGCTATTGCTAATTTTCATAATGGTCTTGATAATTCAATTATGTCACACCATTTATGCAAGACCTTTTGAAGGGAGTATTCCATGTTAAACCTCCAGTCAAGCCTCCCTTAGAACCCTGGGACTTAACTCTGGTGCTTCTGTCTCTTACAGGCTCTCCCTTTGATTCATGTGATTTGAAAATTTTCCTTTGGAAAACCATACTTCTAGTAGCACTCACCTCAGCGAGAAGAGTATCCGAGTTGTAGGCCTTGAGTGTCGAGTCCTTACCCAAGGTCATTTCTGTTTTTTCCATTAACCAAAATATTGGCTTGCCAGTTTTCTTCCCAAGGCATTCTAATAGAGGGGAGTACCTTTTGCACACCCTTGATGTGCACCGGCAGCTTCGTTGTTATTTGGACAGGACTAATTCTTTCAGGTAAACAGAACAATTGCTTGTGGCCTTTGCAGGACCCAGACTGGGTAAACCTGTTTCCAAAGTGACTTTATCCTCTTGGCTTATTAACGTCATTACCTTTATCTGCCAACAGAATAAGCTACCCTTACATTCTAGAATAAAGGCTCATTGTACCAGATCTATGGCTACTTCTGTAGCTTTTCATTCCAGAGCCTCTATGGATGATCTATGCGGAGCAGCTACGTGGGCAAGACCTCATACCTTCATATCTCATTACAAATTGGATTTGGCCTTCAGGGGACGAGCATCTTTTGGTTCTATGGTGCTTGAGAATATCCTTCCTTAGGGCCACCCAGGGCTCAAGTAGCTGGGGACTCTGTCCTTACAGTAAGGAATGAATAAAGATTTACAACATCAGATAAAGAAGTTATTTCTTACCATAACGTTCCATCTGTGTTGTAGATCTTTATTCATTTATTACTTCCTGCCCTCCTTCTCCCTGCCTGTACTCCTGGTGGACTTCAGGAACCCCTGGTTAGGAGGAATAAAACAATTAATTCACTTATTAACATCAATGTTCGATGGTCAATGAAGATCACAGGACTCCGGTCACAAAATGCAATGAAAAGAACACACTTTAGCATATTATAGTGTGTCAAAAAATATAAAAAGCTTCCAATTTTCTATATTGGAGGTGGGAGTCCCAGATCAGAGAGGGGGTAATTTTAAGAATCACCTTGAGCAAAGAGACATTATGGCAAATAAAACTGGGAGCTGACAAACCACCAGGTTTGAATGAGTATATTAATAGTAAATGTTTTTTAAATAATAGAAGGCTTATGGTTAATAAACTGGAAAGCCTTTTTACATTTGTTTATGAAGTTAATGAGCTAATTGTTTAATTGTTTTATTGGTGAGTTTATAAGAGAAGTGTCGTTGGAAGTGTGTTTAGTTTTCTGATGAAGTCTGTCTAGATGAAAGCGGAGAAATAAATTTTTATACGGTAAAGAGCGTGTTCTTTTCATTGCATTTTGTGACCGGAGTCCTGTGACCTTCATTGACCATCGAACACTGGTGTTTTTTTCTTTAGATATGCCACCTGGGAGAATTGTGCTCAATCCGATTGGGCTGAAATTTTGTCTTCAAAGTTTACAAGGGAAACAGTCAAGAGTATATGGATACAGAAGGTACTGTAATATAGACTAGCAAAAACTAAAACAAAAAATAATGTTGGCTATAGCTGCTGTGTCTTCCATACACAATCAATAGGTTCATAGGTGTGTACTAGGCTAATGGCCCTGGAGCCTTTACAAACCTAGCCCATAGGATTTCCCCTGGCATCGTGCCACCCAACCTTAGTTCCTAGTGCCTCTATCAAGTAGTGCCACTGGAGTGATCCCTGGGGTGAATTTTCTATTTCCCATCCACTCATCAAGATTTCTCTTGAAGAGGGCCAGTGAGGTGCTCTGCTTGACATGTATGGGAAGTCTGTTCCATAGCATGGGCAGTCTCTGGGTTATGACCCTTTCCCTCCAACATGTTCTGTTGATTGTGGTAATGAGGTTGAGGTCTCTGGAGCATGTGGTGCGGAGGGATTGGGATTTTTTTAGATGTAGCATTTCTAACAGAGCTGGGTCAGGCATGGCTTTGTAAGTCAAGCAGAGATCGCCTTAAGTAGGCGATATGAGACTGAGAATAGTTGGAGTTTTTTGAGTCTGTCCATATAGGACACGTATTTAAGGCCTAGGATCCTCTTTGTGAGGTACTTTTGTGGCCTCTCCATTTGTTGCAGGTGTCTAGTGAGGTACATGCCAAATGGGGCGTTGTACTCTATGATTGGCCTAATGAAGGAAGAGTAGAGGGAGACCATGACCTTTTTCTTCCTGGATGCAAAACCCTTAGTAATGAGATGTGGCACATAGAATGACTTTCTGACCATCGTGACAATGTGGTGGTCAAAAGAGAGGTTGCTGTCAACCTGTGTTGCCATATCTCTTATAACGCCTTCTGTGTTCAGTGGACTACAATCAATGTGGTAATTCAAGGGAACCGGGTTTTTCCCAAAGGGGATGAAGACACATTTTTTGGCATTGAGCTTAAGGCCATGGTTCTGACACCAGTCGTTGGTCTCATTGAGGCCTTTCTGTAGGATGTCAGCATCACTTGGAGTTAACAGTTGCTCCCAACTTGCAATCATCTGCGAACTTTGTCAGTCAGAGTCCCTTTGTGTTGGCCTGGACTTTAGAGAAGTAGATACCAAACAGGAGAGGACCCAGGACCGAACCTTGTGGGACTCCACTCGTGACTGGTAGACAGGTTGACTTGGAGTCAGCTACTTTCACACTGTGGGTTCTAGCTGTGAGCCAGTTTGCAACCCACCTTGTGATATAGGGGTTGTTGTCTAGCTTAGTAAGTTTTTCTATGATTCCTGAGTGGGGAATGGTATCAAAGGCCTTGGCCAGATCAAGGTAGGCTGTCTGAACCACCTTACCTTCATCCACAGCTCTGGTGACTGACTCAAAGACATCAACCAAGTTGAGCAGGCATGATCTACCCTTCACAAAACCAAACTGTGTAGGATCCAGAGTTTGGAGATTCCTTATATCCTTGTTTATTAGGTCCATGATGATGCGTTTCATAGCTTTACATATCAGACTCGTCAGGCTAATGGGGCGATAGTTCCCGGGGTCTGTAGTTGCTCCTCCTTTGTGGAGAGAGATGACTGTAGCAGTGCGCAGTTTGATAGGGACAAAGCCTGAGGTGAGGGTGTGATTGAACAGGGCCATATCAAAGGGTATCAGTACTAATGCCTTAGCAAGGCATATACTCGAACATAATACACACAGCTTTAAATTTGTTGTTGTTCAGCAGGTACCCAGAAACCCCCAGAGGAGGGCCTTGGCATTTAAAATTAGGAGGGTGGCCTAATGGTTAAGGTGTTTGTCTTGCAAACACAAGGTGCAGGGTTTGAGTCTCACAAGGGATAATTGGCTAGGCTTAAAATGGCTCGCAAGGGCAGTTAGCTTAGTACTAATCTATGAACCTATGAACAAGAATTATTATGGCAGTTAAAAACTAATGCCTATGTTTATCCAGGAATTAATGGTGTGCTCTATTAAATGTTTACTTAAATTAAAAGCTTTAGAACGTTGGATATTAAGCACTTTTTAAGTATTTTTAAATATGTTTTGAATTGAGTTTAATATTAAGTTTGTTTAGATTCATGTTGATAAAATCTATTTAGTAATATGAATATTTTGGTATTTAGAATGACAGCAGGTTGTTAGTCATTTTGTGGTTGACTTTTAGAAGAAGAAGGTTGCTTTGACAGTTAGGTGAACTTTTTAATTGTGTAGCTATGGTCAATTGTGATCAATTATTTCTTAATTGTGCAACCTATATATCTGGTATTTTGTAATGCTGTGTTTTTCTGAAGAAGTGCACTGAGAAGTAGTGCATGAAAGCGCTAACAATAAATTTTTATTCGTGGATTGGTCCGTGTTTTGCCACTTTTTTTTCTTTTTCTTTTTTGTGTTTAGTTTATCTCGTTAGTTTTTGAGTGCTGTTTTAACCTGTGCAGCAGTAATACTGGGTGCCTGGCAATCTACTGGTATTGTGATTGATCCTTTGGGGGGGGGGGCACTGAATCTGTTCACCAGTATATTTGCAATATCTGTTGGCTCAGTATAGGAGATACCATTGTGCAGTAATGCAATTTAATAAATGGATTTTTTAAATCATTTTACTGTGAATGCATCAATTTGTTGTTTAACAAGTAGTTTGTTTAGCCCAGTAGTGGGCCTGATAAACTTACAGTACAATGCTTTTCTGAGAGGGAACCTGCTGCAAGTTTGTGTCCAGTTTTCTCTGAGTTGTTACAGATCTGTTTTTGTTGACTTTTTCCTCCACCCTCTCACCCTGGTCTTGATGTGGTGTTAAAGCCATTTTCTCTGCTGTTGTCCTGCCCTTATGTTAATATGACTATCAAATTCTCTCCCTCTCCCCTTTCATTATTATCAGTAACCACCAAAATATCAGTTGTGCAAGTTATTTAAATACTTCTACCCTCCTATTGTAATTCATATATCCAGACTACTGAGTGCCCACCCAACCAACCAGTGTTGCTCTTGATTTGGGTACCCTGAGTACAATTTAATTTTGGAAACTTCTCCCAGTCTTCTCTACTTCTTATACAAGTGAGCAGAAGTAGATAAAAGTGGGAAGTTCCTCAGCTTAGATGGCTAGTGCTCGAGTTACCCTTTTTCTTATCTTCCTGTCTGCTAGCTTGGTGCATAGTGGATTACCTAGAAGGTTTTATCCTTTTTTTCATCTTTTTTTTAAAAATCTGCAACATCTGGTTGAAGACTACAGTAAAGTCACCCTGCAGAAAAGACATTGAGAGGTACATGTTTTTGTTTTTGTACTTAAATTGAGTGTGCTGATGCTGATTTTAAGTACCATACTGTATTTTTTATGCTGTGGTGGATTTTTTTTTTTTTTTGGATTTAGAATTGGTTTAGTATGTTTTCTTCTGGTGAGAGAAGGGAATGTTGCTATTGTTCTAGGTGGAATTTGCTACAGGTTGCAAGGATAGTGTTTTTGACTGGTCTGTCTACTCTGACTTCTTTAAACCCCCTCTGTCTGTGGACATACTTGCTCTACGTAGTTGGGCTGGCACTACACAAGTGTGTCTGAGGACACCTAATTAGGCTTGACCTAAGAACCAAAAACACTACATCTGGAAAATGCTGCATATTTCATAGCAGGGTTGTGTACTGTTGAGAACTACATATGACATTTCCAATTGTTTGTACCATCTGGTTATGCTAAAAAAAAAAAAAAAAAAAAAAAACTCTATGAAGTGGTGTCACCTATGACACTGACATATTAAGTACTGTACTAAGAGAAGAACTGTATTTAATCGGGCATGCACACACATTACTGTGGATGACTCGAGTGCAGTTGCTAATGGTTGTGAATACACAAGCTTAGCTATTAAAGACCTTCATCCCCTCTAACTTCATTAATATTGTAAAGTATTGAAACTGGATCCCTCTCAAGCATGTCAGCCTAGACAAAGCCGTAGAGTACTTCAACTCAACATTCTTAGACATCTTAAATTCACAAGCCCCACCTAGGAACATACGAGTCAAACCAAACTATGCCCCTTGGTTGAGCAAAGAGACCAGATCTCTGCTAAGATCCAGAGATAAAGCTTGGGCTCTATGGCGCAATAGAAGAACCCATGCCTCAAAGCAGATATAATTAGAACTAAAGAAGAAATCTTAAAAAAAAAAAAAAAAATGGTCAAACAAGACAAAAATTGAATAATATCGTAATATACAGATCAAACGTCAAAATGACTCAAAAAAAAAATTCTGGACAGCTATAAGCAAAATTTTCCACCCAGGTAAGTCTAGTACCCCTACGACTGCATATACTACTGAAAACAGCCACCACATTCAACAAATATTTCACAGAATCTATTTTGGCCCCCTCTAACTCTCAGATGCCCCCCCCCCACCATCAGATGAACCTTCCAAAGCTCCTAGTAACATAAATAGCTTTAGCTTTCAACATATCACTGTTAATACAATCCAAAACTGCTAAAAAAAAAAAACTAAGCCCACTAAATTGGATGCCGATAAACTTCCAGCAGATTTCCTGAAAATTGCAGCTGAAGCAACTGCATACCTGTTGCTAGTCTTATCAATCGCTCCATAACTGAAAAATATGTCCCTAACCTCTGGAAGATATCGCATATTATTCCACTCCATAAAGACAGCAACTCCAAAGAACTAACCAACTATCATCCTATTGCCATACTATATCCCCTCTCCAAAATCTTAGAAAGGTGCATACACAGACAAATCATGGAGTACTTAAATACTCAACTTCTCTCGCATACACAACATGTTTTCAGACCAAATTGCAGCCCTACTACTGCTCTGTCTTTCACCCACACAATAAATCGTCATAGAAACGGTGGTAATTATGGATCTGCTATCTTCCTTGATCTTTCCAAGGCCTTCGATATGGTCAATCACAACTCATTCAAGCCCTTTCAGAACTAAATCTTGGTGAATCTTCCATTACATGGTTTCACAGTTATGTAGCATTACAGCATGCAGTTCAATGGCAGGGGGAGCTCCCCCCCCCCTACTCCCTGTCACACTAGGGGGCTCCCTAAGGCTCAATACGTGGACCCTTACTGTTCTCCATCTTCACTAATAACCTCCACAATGCTACACTGCATGCATCAGTCATCCAATATGCTGATGACTCTACAGTAATCTGCACCTCTTCTTCCCTTCAAGGACTGCACTCTCTAACCCAATATTCCTTTCTCTCTGCTGAAGTACGGCTTACCAATTCCCAATTAATACTAAATTCCAACAAAACAAAACTAATGATCTTCCACCCCACTCAGCAAACATAATCTCCCAAAATAAAACAACCATCTCCCCTGTTACTCACACTAAACTACTAGGGGTGGAGATCGACTGTTACTTGAAATTCGATATCCATATATCCATGGCCATAAAAAATTGTACAAAAAACTGGGAAAGCTATAAGGAAATAAACAGTAGCTCACTAAAAAACCTCAGTCCACAATAGCACAAACACACCTCATCTCTAAACTCTTCTATGCTTCCCCCATATTTACAAATCTGAGAAAAGCAGACATAAAACTTGAGACCTGTTATAACAAAATTGCTAAAGTTGCCAGTGAATCTCCATCTAGATGACACCACTGCCTAGCCCTTAAACAGCTAAATTGGCTCGAACTCCCACACCACCTCCTCTATAAGCAACTTACTGTTGCCCATAAGATCATATAGATGCAGATAGAATACCTGTACTAAACAATATCCTTCATCCCTACTCCAGTAACAAATGTTTCCACGAAATAACAAATGGCAACAATACAGATGGAGCCTCCATTTACATGCATTTCATAGCAAAAAATGGAATACTGTACCCACAAACATCACTTTACTATCCTCTTCTATACAATATAAAAAAGTACAAAAAATTACTTAAATGATACTTGGCTATGTAATTGTATGAGTCATGGCTAACCTACTTCTCTACATTCTTTCTCAATTTCAGGAATTGCCACCCCATACTGACATCTGATTATTGGACTTCCGCGGTGGTGCAGCTGTAGCGTTGTTGCCTCACAGCAAGATGTTCTCTTGTTCGATTCTCGGCTGGAGTGCGGGGAGTGCCTTCTGTGTGGAGTCTGCATGTCCTCTCAGCGGTTGGGTGGGCATTCTAAAGACATGCGTAAATGGGCGTGCCTTCGTTGAAGGTTGAAAGTCAAGCTGGCACCTCGGCGTAGTGAAAATCTACTGCCAATCATTAGCGGACCGGAGTTCCACTGTAGCGATCCCTAACCGGGAAAAGCCACAAGACAACAACAACTGACATCTGATTATTCTTACTTTGTCACCTGCTACTTCTTCTCTAATAGTCTTCTCCTGCCTTCCTCTCAACGTTCCTCAAAATTCTATTATATGTCCTCTCTGAATAACTATGTACTATACATCTTATTTGCTAATCACTGATTAAACATATTATTGTAAATTGTAAACTTTGTTGTAAATGTATTCTGTTTGTTGTTATCTGTGGAGTTTTTCTCTCTGGGCCTCTGCTGAAAAAGGACTTGTGTCCAGTCGGACTATCCCAGTAACAAATGTAAAATAAAAAAAAATAAATATTAATACCTAACGATACCTGCAGAGAACCCATATCACTTATAGTTGAGTTCTTTCTTGTTGTAAGCACATTTCTTATTGTCTCTTAAACTGATTTGCCAGCTGTGGGAATTTTGAGCCTAGGTCTAATCCTTGTTGTAATTTGTGGCATCAGAGACTGGTGATGGTTCGCTGTTTTCAAAAACATTGTGCTATAGTTACCTTTACTACTTTTGCAATTGCCATTTGCTGTCTGTAGGCATTCTGAGTATGATTCCAGTCATAATTGTAGACCACTGATTGCCTCATCACTGTACTATCTGGTTGTAGTGACGATAGAGACAAATCACTTTTGCTAATCTGTATTGGCATCCAAGCCAAATAATTTGCTTTTGTTGTGAGCCAGATCACTTGTGCTGAGCTTCTGTTGTGGCACAGAGCCAAGTTTGGTAGTCATTGATTCACATATTTGTTAGTTGTTGCTACATTTCTTACTGATCTCTGCACCATTCATTTATTGATACTGTAGTTCTTTAACTAATTGTTCATCCTAGTCTTCAATTATAAAGGCCCTTCCTAAAAAATTTACTGCATTAGCACTCATTAGTACCTCCTATTTTACCAGGCACTAAATATCATGAAGTCACAGTTTACCTCGCTGTCTGTTCATAGGTACTTAATAGGCTATTGATCCGTAAGGATCTTTAGATGTCTAGCCATATATCACCATGAAGTTTTTAGCCCTTGTATTATAAGTACGGATAACCCAGAGATGAGTAGAACATTTACAGATTCCAGCTGAAAAGTGTAAGAGAAGTATTTTGTATTATGTTGAGAGGAAGAAGATTCCAAAGTGATACATATCTGTTCCTCTGACATGTTCTGTTTATGTTGCAGAAGAGATTTAAATTTCTTGAGTGGATGTTTATGCCCCTATTGGACTTGCTAATGTGCAGTTGTTCTGGCAGAAAACAGTCTGTTGAGGCTCTGTAAGCCAACCAGAGATTACCACTCAGTAACATATATGACACCAAGAAGCTGGCAAGGCTTTGAAATGGTCTGCATAGTTTTTATGATTTAGGCCCCTAATTTTCTTAGTAAGAAGGCATTGTGGGAGTTTGAGTTATGTTATATGTTTGGACAGGTACATATCAAAGGAGGCATGATACTCAATGATTAGCCTTATTAGTGCAGAATACTGGGTAATGAAAACATCCCTGGACCTGAATGCCATGTTCTAGTAGTAAGCTGTGCAAGGCGAATCTTACAGTAGTGGATAAGTGATGATTATAGGACAGTTTGTTGCCTAAATAGGTTCCCGACTCTCTAACTGCTGCATTAGATGTTCATCGTGTTTCACTGCTGCAGTCATTACACTTGGGTTATCCTGCTGTCAGGCGGTCCCGCAGTCAGCCAGAGTTCCACAGTCTTGGTCCGGCGTCAGTTGCTGTCGCTTCTTCCCTGACGTCAGTGCACCAGGGGTATATAAGATGCAGCCGACGCCATTTTCTTCAGTCTTTCTTGCCGCACGGTGCCCGAAGCAAAAGCAGTTCGCAAGTGCCGGTCGGCCGACTCCTGAGATTTTCGAATTTCAGAACCGAAGTCTTCAATAAAGCTAAGTACCCCGTTGGGGAAACTTTTTCTTGCCTCAGACCGATGTCAGTAAAAGTTAATAATTGCATTTCTTGTGGGAAGCAAATACCTCATAAGGATTTTCATTCTTACTGTATTCCATGCCTAGGCTCAGACCACAACATCACTAGTTGTTGGTTTTGTGCTAGATTTAACAAGCACACTATTAAACGTCGGCTTGATTTTGCTCGCCATTATTTTGGCCGAAGGTTCAATTATACCATGTCATCGGAACAACCGATGACCGGAATACACAAAAAACGCAAAGGCAAAGATAAGGACAGGCATCCGAGGTCCAAAACCGACGAAGCCTCTTCTAGGCCAGTCGCCGGCTCGCCGGTTCTCAGTGAGGCGCTTTCACAGCCACCCGCTACCTCAGAGCCACAGGCCGCCTCTGACTCCCATGTGGAGATTTCTAGGCCTCTGGAAACTCAAGGTATTGGGCCTATGGAAATTAACCCCTCTGATGGGTCCGGAGCAGCTGATCAGGCATCGGCTTCTGAGGGTGTTTTCAGACCTTCACAGCTTACCATCAAAACAATAACCAAGTCTAAAACTCCATTAAAGACAAAGAAACAAGTACAGCATTCACCTGGACAGGCCTCCATGCCTAAAAAACAAATGCTTAAAATGGCCGAAGACCTAATTACTCTGATCAGGGGTTCCCATCCCCCTCCTGGTAAAAGGCCTAGGCAGGATACAGACTATGATTCCTCTGACCAGGTTTCCATTACTTCTGATTCCTCTTCAGACCAGGGATACTCTTTCCCTCCCTATGAGGACTCTGATGCTGAAGAATCAATCCCTTCAGCCTCTCCTCCTGAGTATTACTCTTTTGGGGAAACTTTACATACCATGAGGGAGCATTTCCATTGGGAGAGCCAGGATTGTTCAGAATCCAAGAAAAGGCTCAAGAGTTTTTCTTTTATTGCCTCAGCACAGGCCCCTTGCTATTCCGCCTGTGTTAGATATTGTGGATGATGTGTTCTCTGAATCCAGTTTAACCCCTGATTCTTTGCCCCCAGCACCAGTCAAGCCAGATAGGTACTACAGAGTCCTAAAAACCCTGCTGCTGACCCAGAAACTATTTCCCAGGGTCCCAAAGGGGGTAAAGGCTTCCACTGCTAAAAATCCAGTTCCCTCTGACAGGGATTCTAGAGCATTAGATAGATGGGGGAAGAAAGTTTACACTTCTGCAACTGTAGCAGTAAGGGCTTTAAATTGCCAGTTCCACATGCTTAAATACCAACAATATTTAATGTCTCTGTTAAAACAGAAAATGCTTACAAGCTCAGATGGTCCTGACTATAATGAAATGCAGGATTTATTGCATGCAGCTGAACAAGTGGGAAAACATACTCTGCAGTGTGGTTTTGATTCTTTAGAGGCTTCTTGTAGAGCCGCAGTTACAGGATCTGTGATTCGAAGGCATGCTTGGTTAAAAGAACAAGGTTTACCTGATCATGTTAAGGCAAAATTATTGGATGCTCCTTTACAGCATGATATCTTGTTTGGTGTTAAGGCAGAAGAGGTATTAAAGAAAATGGAGGATAAGGCAAAATCTATGCTAACAGTGAAGGATTTCTTACAGGTACAGCCACCTCGATTTAGCAGAAATTGGCCTTCTAAAAATTGGTCCTTTCCAGTGTCAGACCGCAAAGAGGCAGATACAGACGCCCAAGAGGCAGATCTCAGCCCCAAGGCTCTTACAGACCACGACAGTGGGGTGCTTCAACCCCAAAAGGAGGAGAAGACAAGTCACAACCTTATAGGCAACAGTCCCAATGACTTCCCCCTTCAAATGCCAAGCACTTACCTTTTGGCCGCTCCCTTAGGGGGAAAACTAGCACTTTTTTCACAAAATTAGCATATAATCACCCAAGACAAATGGGTTCTGAATATTGTGTCACAAGGTTACAGGTTCCACTTCTACCAAGGACAAAAGGAATGCCAGACCTGCCACAAAATCAATGGGCAGAGGCACAAAAACAAATTACAGCCCTCATGGACATGAGAGCTATTCAAAAAGTGCCACAACAGGAACAAGGACAAGGATAAGGATTTTACTCAAGACTTTTCTTGGTCCCCAGAAAGGACAAAGCCTGGAGACCCATACTGGACCTATCTACTTTAAATACTTACCTGGATGTTACGAAATTGAAAATGTTGATACTACAGCAACTTCCTCCCATGCTGGGCAAGAAGGCTTGGCTTGTTACTTTGGACCTCAAAGAGGCATACCTGCATGTCCCAATCAGACAAAATTGCAGAAGATACCTCAGATTCATAGCTGGCACAATACATTACCAGTTCTCTGCACTGCCTTTTGGCTTATCAGTTCTCTGCACTGCCTTTTGGCTTATCTACTGTGCCCAGGGTCTTCACAAAATGCCTGGCACCAGTAATTGCATTTTGCAGACAAAAAGGAATTCAAATATATCCCTACTTGGACAACTGTCTTATTCAAGCAGAGAGCAAGGACATTCTTCTAAAGCATCTGGCATTTGTAAAAAGATTGCTAATTTGCCTAGGGTACACAGTAAACGAAAAGAAGTCAAAACTAGTGCCCTCGCAAGAGATAATATTCCTGGGTGCCAGCTTAAATACAACTGCCCAGATGGCTTATCTCACGCCAGACAAGCAAAGACAACTAACTCAGTACTTTCAATTGATGGCAACAAAAACCCAACTCCCTGCAAGAAAAATTCTGCAGGCCTTGGGGTTCATGGCGTCCTGCATACTACTAATACCATATGCCAGACTGCATATGAGGAAATTGCAATGGTACCTAAAAAGTGTTTGGACTCAGCACTGTCACAGTTTGGAAACAGTAATACCACTTATTCCCTGCCTACAACAGGAGTTTTGATGGTGGACACAGGCATGTCACCACAACAAGGGACAGCCTTTCACTTTACCCACAGCCAGGCAGACACTAACAACAGATGCGTCGGATTACACCTGGGGAGCGCACATGGCAGGAAAATGTATTCAGGGCAAGTGGGCCGCAGACCAAATGCATCTTCACATCAATCAAAAAAGAGATGCTAGCTGTACAAAATGCCCTAACAGCTTTCAAGGACCTTCTGCATCCAGGACAACTACTACTAAAGACGGACAACACCACAGTTATGTGGTACATAAACAAGCAAGGGGGCACTCATTCCTATCCCCTCTGCAGACAAGCCATGACTTTGTGGAACACAGCACTGACCTATCAAGTTCATCTGCAAGCACAATTCCTGCCAGGAAAGAAAAATACTCTGACAGACGACTTAAGCAGAAACATCATGGATCCTCACAAGTGGAAATTAAATCCACAAGTATTCAGCATGATAACACAAAAATGGGGGTGCCCAGACCTACCTTTTTGCCTCCCCTCTGAACTGCCAACTACAGAAATTCTGCACAAGGACTTACCACACACAAGCATGGAAAGTGGATGCTCTCTCGTTCAGCTGGAAAACCCTAAACGTTTATGCCTTCCCACCACTGCCTCTCCTTTCAAAGGTACTCCTAAAAGCCAGACAAGAAAGGCCAACAATGATCCTGTTTGCCCCAGACTGGCCATGCCAGCACTGGTACCCAATCTTAAAGAACTTGGCTCAAGGCCCAGCATGGATTTTACCTCAAATTCCTCATCTTCTGACTCAACAAAACAATCAGATCCTGCACAGCCAGCTCAAAACCTTAAACCTGGCTGCATGACAGATTACTTAGCCAAGCAGCCAACACCTCTCTCTAAAGCTGTTATGGATGTCATTTTGGAGGCCAGGAGGCCCAGCACCAGGAAATCCTATTCAGAAAAGTGGAAGAGATTCTGTGCCTGGAACCAGGCTCAAAGCTTTGACCCTCTTGTTTCAAATATTCCTCCGTTATTACAATACTTAACTGAGATACTGGACAAAAGCCTATCCTTTTCATCCATTAAGATCCATGCCTCTGCCATCTCAGCTCATTACAACACGGATCCTCCTATTTTTCTCTCATCCATTATTAAAACAGCACCTCAGAGAGGCTAAAAACATAAGACCGCCCCGGAGAGCACCAACACCAGCTTGGGACCTCAACTTTGTCTTGGAAAAACTAACTTTACCTCCTTTTGAGCCAGCCAATTCAGCAGAATTAAAATATGTGTCATGGAAAACTGCTCTGCTCTTGACAATTACCTCAGCACGAAGAGTCTCAGAGTTACAGGCACTAATGGCAGTGGAACCTTTCATCATTTTTCATCAGGACAGGGTTTCTTTAAGAACAAACCCTTCATTTATGCCAAAGGTGGTATCCAGTGTGGCTCTTAACCAAACTATTCACTTGACAACATTTTACCCAAATCCCCAAAATAAAGGGGAGAGACTTCTGCACTCATTGGACATACACAGGCAGTTACGCTTCTACTTGGACAAAACAAAAGCTTTCAGGAAAACTGAGCAATTGTTTGTAGCATATTCTGCAGGATCACAGGGGAAAGGCTATTTCAAAGCAGACCATTTCAAAGTGGATAGGACACTGTATCCGTTTCTGCTACACACAGCATGGAAAAACTGTACCTAGCAACATTAGGCCACATTCCACTAGGGCAACAGCCACTTCAACTGCCTACCTTAGAGGAGTACCTACCAAGGATATTTTGGAAGCTGCAACTTGGAGTTCAGTGCACACCTTTACCAAGCATTACCACTTGCCTCTTTACTCTAAATCCAGAGCTGGCTTTGCCACTGCAGTGCTGCAGGGCCTCATAGCCACCCGGAATCCTTTATAGACCCAGCCACCCAACCTCAGCTTTGGGATTCAACCCAAGTGTAATGACTGCAGCAGTGAAACACGATGAACATAGTACAGTTTGGTACCTACCATAAATGTAGATGTTCAAGTGTATTCACTGCTGCAGTCCAGGTTACCCTCCCTCCATCCCCTCTTTCTTAGCTGGGACTTATCTATACCTTTCTATCCTATACAACCTATATTTGCTTGTAACTGAAGGTATTGTTTTTATTTTTTATGTATGTTTTTTTAGCAATATGTATTGCCTACCTATTGGGGGCACCTGACATCTGGGGCAAGAAACTGAAGAAAATTGCATCGGCTGCATCTTGTATACCCCTGGCGCACTGACGTCAGGGAAGCAGCGACTGCAACCAACGCCGGACCAAGACTTTGGAACTCTGGCCGACTGTGGGACCGCCTGATGGCAGGATAACTCAAGTGTAATGACTGCAGCAGTGAATACACTCAAACATCTACATTTATGGTAGGTACAAAACTGTACATTTTCACTGGGCGGGGTCGTCAATATGGTAGTTGTAAGGGACATCTTGCTTACTGAAGGATACTATTAAACATTTCTTGACGTTCAGTTGTAGTCATGGTTTTGATGCCAGTCATTGGTTTGGGAATGGCCCATTTGGAAAGATCTTGATGTCTTCTGGTGAATTTGTGATATCAGGTTTACAGATATATGCCAGCTTGGTCAGCCATAAACCTTTAAGTGTAGCTTTGAGCTCCAAGAAGTAAATGGCAAAGAGGAATTAGCCAAGGAATGAGTCCTGGGGTGCAACACTAGTGACAGGTCTTTTGGAGGAGGACGTAGAGCAGCCCACCCTAATTTGCTGGGTTTTATTTGTGAGGCAATTTGCTGTCCAACTAGTTGAATAGGCATTAACATTTAGGTGGGATAGTTTGTGTATGATACTAGGGTATCGTATAGCGTTTAATGCCTTTGTGAGGTCTAGATATGAAGTGTATGTTGATTTGCCCTCATCTGTTGCTTCAGTAACCTTCTCGAAGAAGTCAACCAGGTTAAGTAGGCAGGATCTGCCCTTAAAATGTCTGAACTGGTTTTGGTTGAGAGTTTGTAGGTCGCCTGTGTCCCTAATAATTAAAATGATAATGATCTTTTCCATATTCTTATGGACTTGTGTGTCTATAATTTCACAGATTGGTTGACACTCCTCCTGTATGCAAGGGGGATGACAGTTGCTGTCCTCCATTCGTATGGCAAAATGCTGGAACCTGAGATTGAATAGCCTCTGTAGGGGGTTTGACATGTCCTGTTTTGAGCTGGCCAGGAAGCAGCCTGGTATGTTATCTAGTCCTATAGAAGCAGAGTTCTTGGTCAAGGATAGTGCCTTGAGGACTTGTTCTTGGGAGATTGGGGGGGTGTAAGAAGGTATGTAATATAAACGTATAGCTGGGCAGAGGGAGTAAAGTTGGAGCTAAATTTATCCACTTGTAGATTAGCAATGTCCTCTAGGTCAGAGTACGTGATATCAATTACTATTAGGTGTGCACTGTGCTGGGCATTGTTTCTAAGGTTTCTAACCTAGTTAAAGAAGGTTTTGTTGTTGTCCTTTGCCTTGTTGGCAGTTTTTACCTCCTATCTGGCATTGCTTGATTTGAACAGGGTCTGAAATTCCCTGTTAAGTTTAGCCAGAGCTTATTTTGCATCTTGACAGTTATGGTTATTTTTACATGCAATGAGTTATTTTATTTATTTTTTATGAGCCCTTTTACTTTTGTGTTCCACCGGAGGAGCTTGTATTTGAATTTGGTGTTCTATTTATTTCAGAGAGGGACAGATGCATCTATGCAGCTATTCCCATGGGGATAGAATTTGGTAGGAAAGGATACTGCATAAGCAGTGGGGTCATAGAGTTGGAAGGGGATCTCAGATTTAGCCTGGTCATCATTCTCTTTCACTGGCTTAGCTTTGGTATATTCTCTGAATATCGAGGTATTGGAGGATGCTTCTGGCTTCAGTTTTAAGGTGAATATAACTAAATCTGTAGTCTGATTTAATCGGGGAGATGGTTATAATTGGTAGGGAGCAAAGCTGTCCCATGTTGATGAGGGCCAAGACCAGGATTTTATCTGCCCTGGTTGCGGTGCTGGATAACTTATTCAGTTTGTGTTTTTTCACACACCTTTATTGAATTATCAGTTGTGACATAGGCAAATTTACATTCATATAAAAGTAATCAAACTGTACCTAACAAACGTTATACTTCACATATATTGTTCTATAGCATGTAACCTAAGCAATATTGCATAAAATATTAAAATCCTGCCTTTTTAAGCAAGAAACATCTTTATTAAACCATCACTTACTACATATGCAATCATGCATTTATATGAACGAAAACAAACCACACTGACATAATCATAGTTGCAAGTATTTTACATCACAAACCATATTGACACACTCCCAGTTGCAAACATTATACATCACTTATCTACCTAATTTTTCTGATTCAAACATTGCATAGCTTATTTAAGTCCTGCTGCCTTTTAGGCCACATTCCTCCCTTGTATGTATTTTTTTCCACAATTCCCTTTTTTTTCTATGTAGTTTGCTCCTACCCTTTTCTAAATATATCCGTTACATTTGTTTTATGTCTGTTAGTATATTCACTACTTCCAGTATAGTTGGTTTAGATTTTGATTTCCATTTTCTAGTAATTGCTTTTTTGGCAGCCACCATTATTAGACACAGCAAGGTATAAAAATGTCTTTGTAAACATTTCCAAGAAAAAAAATCCTAAATCTTCTAGATTTTGTTGCATATTTGGGAGACATACATATATCCTCCTATTGTTTCTTTGTGAATTGCTTATCCAGTCTCTCTCCCTAATCCTTTCTAACCTCCTCTGATTCTTAGAGTTATCATGCAGTATTTTATATGCTGTACTAATTATTCCTTTTTTTAACGGCAGCTTCTGTTCTAGATTCTATTAAAAACTCTACCAGTACCGGTCTTTTGTTTAGGACCACCCCCCTTTTTCTTTCTCTTAGCTTATACTCTAATGTCAGTCCTTGATAGGGAAGGCAATCTCTAACTTGCAGTCCAAGTAAATTCTTGGTATCTTCCTATTCTGTCATCTTTCCCTCTCTAGTTGTTTGTCCCCAATACATTGGTTCCTTTGCCAGTTTTCTCCAATAAATTCCAGCCCTCTCATGCCTATTGTCTGTATTCCTGATTGCAGTCATCCCTACTGGCAGTCATCCCTTTCTTCATTCCCATGTTGGTTTAGTTCTTAGAATACTTTCTGCTACTTTATGGATATAATATTCTGCATAATTATTGTTATTCTCATTAGAGGTCTTCATCCAAAATCCCAGCCTCTCCTTGTTTCTTGAGCTTCCCCTGTGTTTCATCATCATCTCTTTCCACTTTGAATTATAGTTTTCTGCTTGTGCTATGTATAGGAGTCTTAACTGTGTAGCTCTGAAATACCCCTTCAAATTGAGTAATCCCAATCCTCCCTGTTCTAAGGGAGAATCAGCTTATCCCAGTTGACTCTTGCCATCTTCCCCTCCCAGATAAAGCCCTTCAGCTCGTTTATTAATTGCTATGCACAACTTCTCCTCTGGTTGATAAAAAAAATATGCCTAGCCTGTGTACAAGACTAAAGAGGCTAAAAACATTTTAACTGCTTGTATCGTACTATCCATATTCATATAACAAAAATTCCATTTTCTCAGTTCTTGTATTATCTTTTGTTTAGTTTCTTCCCACATATCCTTGGCTCCTACACTAGAATCATTTTATTCCATACTCCTAAATATTTCATTTTATCATGTCCCCATAAATATGGGCATTCCTGAACCAGTTCAAGTGTGGGTACATAATTTACCGCTATTGCCTTTGTTTTAGCTTCATTAATTTTGTATCCCAAAAAGATCTGAAACTGGCTCAAAATGTTCCACAACACTGTAATGTTTTTTTTCTGGTTTTGCCAGGTACAAAATAATATCATCTGCAGATAGTCAGCTTTTCTTGACTACCATGCCAGTTATATCCTTGAATTTGAGTCCCTTATTTTCTTAGCCAATGGTTCTAAATATAATGCAAATAACAAAGGGGAAGGAGGACAACCCTACCTGTTTTTTTGGTTTAAGCAGTAATTATCAGAGAGGACCCCACCCACTTTAATTTTTGCTTCCGATCCCTCATATTATTCTCCTAATAAACCATATATTTTTTTCAGGAAATGCAAATGCTTCCATTGCCTTTCTCATAAAGTCCTATCTTACTCTGTCAAATGCTTTTTCTGAATCAAGACCCACCAACAACAATGGTATTTTCCTACATTCTGCTTCCCTCTAGGTCAGCAGTGTTTTGTTAATGTTGTCAAATGCCGCCCCCCCCCCCCCCCCCACACACACACACAAAAACACATTGATCCATATCTGTAAGTTTTGGCATTACTTTTGCCATTCTTTTAGCCATTGTGGACATTAACACTTTATACTCATTGTTTAGTATTGAAATGGGCCTGTATGAAGCTGGTTCTGATGGCTCTTTCACTGTCTAGGTATTACAGCTACCACTGCTTTCTTCCAGGATGGTGGTACTTTTCTTAAGATACTGTTAAACAAAACATTCCAGATGTTTATCATTTTGTTTTCTTCTAGCTTCCAAACTTCCACAGGAATACCATATATTTCTGGGGGGGGGGTTTGTAGGTTGGTTATACATCACATTTTTTATCTCATGTCCTCCTATCTTAGCTGTTAGTAATTGAGCCTCATCTGCCTGTAACCTTGGCATGTTTAATTCATTCATAAACATTTCCATTTATATTTTTTCTTGATTTTCATATTTCTCTGCTTTATAGGGACTGTCATAGAATTTCCTAAATATTTCTAATACCTCTACAGGATCTCTTTAGTTACCTTCTTTGATACAGGCTCCCCAAGTTTGGTGACAGCCTTTTCTACTTTCTGTTGCCTGAGTCATTGTGCTAAAAGTTTTTGTGCTGTAGGGTTGTTATAAAAAAAAACAATTGCTTAACAGCAATCTTTCTAAGATCCTGTGTGTTATCAAGGTAATCCCTTATTTTCTGCCTAGCATTCTGCAGTTGATCCTCTTCTTGCTATGTAAGATTCCTCTATTCTGCAGTACTTTCACATTTGTCAGTCCCTCTAAATAATTATTGTTACTTCTTAACTGTAGCTCCCTTTCATTTATTTCCACCATATTTTTAAACTTCAAGCGTAATTTTATCTCACTCCCTAGCTATAGTTTCAGAAGAAATTTCTATCCTCTCTAACAGCTCCATTTTTTTGAACAGTTTCATATTAATAATGCAGTCTAGCATCTCTAGCAGGTATAAAGGAAAGACCTTTTTTCCAATATTTTTAACTCGACATCAGTCAGTACTTTACTAGAAATATTCCAAACTATCTAGGTTTCTGTTGTGTACACATCTGCTTCATGCTCTGGCCTGAATGACATTGTTTCTATTAAACCTATTTTAAAGGCTTGTAGAGTGAACAAAGTACAACTGTTTTTATAGCTTATTTTTTATTCTATATATTTAGATTTTTTTTGTGTATGTTGCCCTTTACTTTGGCTTTTCTTAGATAGATGTACCCCATTCAGTTACAATGCAGTACTTTTATTGGTTAGCTTGCTCTAGGTCTGCTTATGTCATACTATTTAAACATCCAAATGTGTTGTGAGTTCTGAAGAAGCTATATGCGAAATCACTCATCTGTTTTTATTTTTTAAACTAAAACTTCACTTTCCATACAGTTTTCAGCCTTCTGTGTTTGGATTGTGGATTACTTGTTGTTTTGCTGCTTATTTGGAACTTTGCAATTTCTGCTGATACTCTGTTTGCCTGTGTTTGGAGTGAGTGTTTGATTTTTTTTTTTTTTTGGAACTCATCTGAATGTGTTTAAAGCTTCTTCCATTTTTTCCAGCCTTTTGTTGTTTGTGTTGATTATACTCCATCAGTGTTTTATTTATTGTAACTGGATCTGTATGCAGTTGTCTTGTATCTTCCTGTAGGTTACTGGGAGTCATGTATGAAGGTTGCATTACTTTTTGCTGAACTGCTGCAGAACTTTCCCCAGTCAGTATTTGTTTCTCACTTTTTGTAGCTGGTGTTTTTTCCAGGTCTTCTTCTTCTTCTGGCTGCTCCTGTTAGGGGTCGCCACAGCAGATCAACTGTTTCCATTTCCTCCTGTCCTCTGCATCTTGCTCTGTCACACCAACCACCTGCATATCCTCTCTCACCACATCCATAAACCTTATCTTAGGCCTTCCTCTTTTCCTGTTACCTGGCAGCTTCATCCATAGCATCTTTTTCCCAATATACTCTGCATCCCTCCTCAGCACATGGCCAAACCAACGTAATCTTGCCACTCTGGCGTTGTCTCCAAACCTTCCAACCTGGGCTGACCTTCTAATATACTTATTCCTAATCCTGTCCATCCTAGTCACACCCAGTGCAAATCTTAACATCTTCAACTCTGCCATGTCAAGCTCTGACTCCTGCCTTTTTGTCAATGCCACTGTCTCCAACCCATATAACATAGCTAGTCTCACTACCCTCTTGTAGACCTTCCCTTTCGCTCTTACTGATAGTCGTCTGTCATAAATTACTCCTGACACTCTTCTCCACCCACTCCATCCTGCCTGTACTCTCTTCTTCACCTCTCTTCCACACTCACCATTACTCTGAACTGTTGATCCCAAGTACTTAAACTCATTCACCTTCGCCACCTCTACTCCCTGCATCCTCACCATTCCTCTATCCTTCCTCTCATTCACACACATATGTTCTGTCTTAGCCCTGTTGACCTTCATTCCTCTTCTCTCTAGAGCATATCTCCACCTCTCCAGGGTCTTCTCCACCTGTTCCCTACTCTCACTACAGATCACAGTGTCATCTGCAAACATCATAGTCCACAGGGACTCCTGTCTGATCTCGTCTGTCAACCTGTCCATCACCATTGCAAATAAGAAAGTGCTCAGAGCTGATCCTTGATGTAATCCCACCTCCACCTTAAACGCATCCATCACTCCCACCGCAGACCTAACCGCTGTCGCACTACCCTCGTACATATCTTGTACCACTCTTGCATACTTCTCTGACACTCCCGACTTCCTCATACAATACCACAACTGCTCTCTAGGCACCCTGTTATATGCCTTCTCTAAATCCACAAAGACGCAATGCAACTCCTTCTGATCTTCTCTGTACTTCTCCATCAACACTCTCAGAGCAAACCTCGCATCTGTAGTGCTCTTTCCTGGCATGAAACCATACTGCTGATCACTAATCATCACCTCCCTTCTTAACCTAGCTTCCACTACTCTTTCCCATAACTTCATGCTGTGAATGATCAGTTTAATCCCTCTGTAGTTACTACAGCTCTGCACATCACCCTTATTCTTAAAAATCGGTACCAAAACACTTTTTCTCCATTCCTCAGGCATCCTCTCACTTTCCAAGATTTCATTAAACAATCTAGTTAAAAACTCAACTGTCATTTTGTATTTCTTTATTCCAGGCATCTATGCAGTGCACTTATTAGCCAGTTACTGAAATTTGTCCATAAACAAAGGTCTACTGGCCTTCTCTGCTAAGTTTATGTTTTCACACTGGGAGAGCTAGAAATAAACTGTTACTCAATGTGCAGCCATCTTGGAAGTTTTAACTTATTCAGTTTGTATTGATGAAATCCAGAAATATTTGGGCATACATGTTTAGAGGATGTATAGGTCTCCCAGTTAATGGATGAATAGTTGAAGTCTTCTAAAGAATACTGTATGGTTTAATGCTTAGGGAGTTCATACTTGAATGCTTAGGGAGTTTATACTGGTTATGTAGGAGTTATGGACTGAAGAGGACATAGAGCCACGATATGATAAGGGGTCTTGTTAATGGCAAGTTGGATGTGGAGGAGTTTCAGATTTTTTTTACACCTTTATTAAATTATCATTTAAGACTTGGGCAAACATACATTATTATAAAAGAAGGCAAACAATATTAACTCTGCTAGTTGCATGCATTATATGTCACACATGTTCTTTTTTAACTGTCTTCAGTCCAACATTACATAAATTGCTCAATTCCTGCCCTGCTTTTCCTTAAACCTCTCTCCTCTTCCTGACCATTGTTCTGCATGTATTGTTTCCTCAATTTACTTCTATTTCTACATAATTTGCTCCTCCCTTTTTCTAAATATCCAACTTCCAGATCTTTTATCCCGGTTTACAGTATTCAAAAAATACTGTTGGTTTAGACTTTGATTACTGTTTTCTAGTAATTTTTTTTTTTTTTTTTTTTTTTTTGACATCCACTAGAATTAAACTTAACAAGGCCTTGCTATGTCTAGACAATTCAGATCCTGTGTCCTAGCTCAAAAGGATCATTTCTTTAGTTACATCCATTTGCTCAACCAATATTTTTGACAGAGTACTCCAAAGGGAGTTTTTAAAATCTGCCAACTCCTTACACACCCAAAGTATATGTTCCCATTTGGCTCTTTCTTCCCCATCAAATCTACCTGAGGAAAACTTATTTAAAGATTGCTTGAGATATAAAAATACCTGTGCAAACAGTTATAAGCAAAAATTTTAAACCTTCTGGACTTTTCATACTTGGGAGCGAGTCATATATGTCCTCCCATTGTACCACTGTAAATTGCTTATCCATTCAATCTTTCCGTTATTTTCTAACTTCCTGTGATAGATTGTTACAGTTATGCAATATTTTGTATGCTATATGAGTTATCCCTTTTTAACAGCAGTTTCTGTTTTAGATTCAGCTAAAAACTCTAGCGGAACAGGTCTTTCTTTTAGGATTCCCCCATACATTTCTCTGCCTATACTCTGATAACAGTCCATGGTATGGAATGCAGTCCAAATGTCTTTTTGGCCTCATCCCATTCTGTTACAGTTTTCCTTTGTAGTTATTTGCTCCAAATACCTTTGCCAGTATTCTCCAGTCAATTCCAGCCTCCTCTTGTCTATTTTCTGTATCCTTCCTTGCAGTCATGCCTGTCAGCAAAATCTCCTTTCTCCCTTCTCGTGTTGGCTTAGTTCTTAGAATACTTTGTACTCTTTTATGAGTATAATATTATGTATGGCTGTTACTATTCTCCTTAAGAATCAGTAACCAAAATCCCACTCTCTCCTTATTACTTGAATTTCCCACCTGTTTCATCATCATCCCTTTCCACTTCATATCCTAACCTTCTGTTTGTACTATGTATGTGTGCTATAATCGTGTAGCTCTGAAATATCTCTTCAAATCGGGCAATTCTAAACCACTTTCTGTTATTGGAAGGATCAACTTATCCCACTTAACTCTTGGCCTCCTCCCAGATAAATATCTTCAATGCTTATTTTCATTAGTTATTGTCCATCCACAACTTCTCTGGTTGATAAAATAGGTACTTGCATATTATTGCAGCCATATTTCAGTATTTGCAGAAATCGCTATGTTTGTGTGAAATGAGGCCAGCTAAGAAGGGGTGTATAAAGTGTTCACAGAAACATAGCGATTTCTTTCGAGTACTGAAACTATTGTGTGTGATTGATTGTTTACATTGGAAGAGGAATAAGATGAGAATCTGTCTTGCCTGGTAATGGCCTTTTCAGCCTTATAAGAAAGAGTGCTGCTTCTCTTTCCTCATCGAACTCAACACCTTCACCAAAAGGCAACCTGTTCCATTTCAGTTATGTTTAGGTTTACACACTGCAAGGGGGGATTGCTACATTTGAGACGTGTGTGAATCATTCAGCATGTGGGGCACCTGTTGGTAGTACTGTAAGTGGATGCTATGGCTACATAACTTGACATGATCAGAAGTATCCGTCTGAGTCAGGATAACCACTTAACACCCCCAGCCATGGAGTCCCGCTGGGGAAAAAGACATCAGTCCCTGGAGGAGTCAGTGTCCCCTTAGTTAGTATTTCTTTAGGCACCTTTGTCTTGGATAGGTACCGACCCTGAGGAGCAGTCAGGCAAAATATTCCTGAGCAACCACCCTTTGCTAACGCTGTAATCAGCCAAGCAGGATTTGTGATACAGTGTGGCACTGTGGAGTTCACTGAAATAATGCCACATGCCGCCCACGAGTACAAAATTTGAAGGTTTTCTGTCTCCCTGCCTCATACACACCCCTTTAAAGGTTAACAAGCCTGTTTTTGTAGAACTGCAACGAAGTATGCCAGTTCTGAAACATGGTTGCGATAATACGCAAGTACCATAAAATATGATAGCCCTGTATGTAAAACTAAAGGGACTAAAACATTTTCATTGCTGGTTTCTTACTATCCATATCCATAAAGAGACACTTTCAGTTTCTCAGTTTTGTTTGGTCTCTGCCCACATATCCTTAGCTGCCATAACAGAAGCTTTTTTTTTTTTTTTTTTTTTTTTTTAGTAAACATCTTTATTGAATTATCACTTATGAGACGGGCAATTGTAACTTTCCCTCCTAAGTTGTCGTCATTTGAAGGACTATGGAGTGTTGTTTCAACTGTAAAGTAACTGTTGCTTTTGTAAAAAGTGACTTTTGGTATTGTGTATATTTAATATTCTTAACAGTAGCTATAAAAAAGAAAGCTAAAGATTGTGACATTTTTAACTTGCTTGCTGATAAGTTAACAGCTCTTATGCGTCACCAGTAAACCTTATAAACGATACTAGAGCCTGGATTTTGTTTGTCTTGTCAGGCCTGAGCGTGAATTAAATTCCCCCAATAACAGCAAAGGGTGGCAGAGTGGTGTACTGGGTTAACAGTGCCACTTAGTACTTAGTTCTTGAGTTTCTTTCCTGGATGGGATGTCTTACTTGTGGAGTCAATATGTCTTACCTGTGCTGTGTGGGTTTTGTTAGGTGCTGCTGTCTCCTCCCACACCACAAAGATGTGTAATCTTTTGCTAGCAACCCTAAACGTAAGAAGCATCTGTAATAAAATAATGGAATTCCATGCATGGTTAACACAATTCTATCCTGATATACTAGCCGTTACAGAAACTTGGGTAAAGCCTCACATCCAAGATTCCGAAATAGTTCCCTCTGGAATTAGTTTACTAGAGAAAGATAGAACCCACAAAAAAGCAGGTGGAGTTGCATTAGTTTATCCTAATACCTACACAATTCTATCCCTGTCTAAATCAATTCCAGACTTTGCAAATGCATTGTACTTGTATACATACCCCTGGCCACAGTATTACAGTCCTAGAAGACGTACTGTCCTGGATATCCAAAAACATCTCCAATGAAACAGTTATCGTTGGTGATATAAATATTAATTGGCAACACTTAACAGATTTCCCAGTAAACTGCATTAATTTTTATGGCTTTATACAATTCATCACTACTCCCACCAGAATGCAAAACAGTAGCATTCCAGGAACAACCCTAGACAGGATCCTAGTCCAGTGAGCCCCAAAAATACACAAACTGCAGTACCTTGCCAAACACCTTAAGTGACCACTTACCCACCTATATCTGTAGGACCTCCCTTCAAATACCAAAACTCCACATCTACAGATCCTCCAGAAACATATAAAAATTTAACCAATAACTATTTAACATCTTAAACATCAACTGGTCCCCGCTAAAGACACTACCTCTAGAAAATGCCCTTGATCATTTCAATAAAATATTCCTAGACACCCTGAATAACTTTGCCCTCCCTGTGCACAAAAATAATAAGAAATAATCATGCTCCATGGCTAACAAAATCCACAAAACAAGTACTAGTTACCAGAGATAAAGCCTGGAAAGACTGGCATAGAAATAGAAATGAAGCAAACTTACTATGCAGTAAAACTAAAAAAAAACTAATAATTGCAGATAAAACAAAAATGCTTCTCTCTATTGTCCAGCCACAAAAATAACCCCAAAAAGTTTTGAAAAACAATCTCATCACTACTTACTCCAGACTCCACACCAAATCCATCTCCTTCCACAGACAAATCATCTTCTCAAATAGCTGACCTTTTCAGTAATCATTTTATCAAAACCATACTTGACCTTGTAATAAAGCCTGCTTTAACACCAGCTCCGCAGATAATAAAACTGCAGCCAATCTACAAACACCCAGTATAAATAGCACAATCTCCTCCCTCCATCATCTTCATACCTTAACTTCAACTACCTCATCTCTTCACTTTTTCTGTACAACCAGTATCTACTTCTCTAATGCACAAGCTTCTTCTCAAACTAAAACCTTGTCCCCTTTCCAGTGACAATCTTCCCTCAGAATACTTGAGCTTATCCAGCATCCTTATTAATAGATTTATCAAGGAATCCATAGACCCAAGCCTCTGGAAAAAAAATCCATCATTACCCCCTTGCAAAAAGGAGGTAAATCCAATGAACTAACAACTTATCGACCAATCTCTTTACTCTTCCCCCCCCCCCCTTTCAAAGCTGCTAGAAAAAATATGTACATAAATATTATGCTGTCTAATCAATCATTTTTTTACACCGACCCAATACGTTTTTCGACTTGCACATAGCACAACCACAGCCCTGATCTCTTTTATGAATACTATCAATAAAGCCTTACACTCTGGCCATCTAACCTCTGTTATCTTACTAGATTCATCAAAAACATTCAATCCAGTATCATACAATAAAACTCATACAACAACTTTTTCTACTATGGGTCTTTCACAAGCCTCCCAGTAGTGGTTCATTAGCTACCTTACTAACCAACAATAGTGCATAAAATGGCAAAATAGTCCTTCTCAGTACCAGATCAATAAAACTGGAGTGCCCCAACGGTCCATTCTAGGACCATTGGTCTTTGATATCTTCATTAGCAACTTATACACCACCTCTTCTCAAAGCCATATTATACAATATGCTGACAATTCCACCATTATTTCATCCTCAAACAGCATTAAGCACCTCTAGCAAATAACCCAAAATTCCTTTAGTTCTTTGAAATCTTGGCTCAGTGAAGCACAGCTACTCCTTAACCCAAATAAGACAAAGCTGATGCTTTTCACACTACAGTCTTCCACATTTGATTTTAAAATATGCTCGCAGAAAAATACTTAAATTAAAATCATTATGGAAGCAAAACTACTAGGCATAACCATAGATCACAAACTCACATTTGAACAACACATTCTCAATGTCCTTAAAAACACTACAAACTAGGAACATTGTACAGCCATAAAGATTTTGTGGATAGCACAAAAAAAAAAAAAAAAAAAAAAAAACACTAGCCAATACCCTTTTGCTCCCTTCTGTACTATATGGGGCTCCCATTTCATTAATTTACATAAAACTTTGACAAACTCTACTCTTGTTATTACAGGATGTCCACATTCACCTCTGGCACACCCTATCTCGCACACCACTGTCACACCCTAAAAGAACTAAGCTGGCTCAAATTTCCTCTCCATCTTGACTTCCTGCAACTTTCGCTAGCATCATCTTCTTCTTTTGGCTGCTCCCGTCAGGGGTCGCCACAGCAGATCAACTGTTTCCATTTCTTCCTGTCCTCTGCATCTTGCTCTTTCACCAACCACCTAAATGTCCTCTATCACCACATCCATAAACCTTATCTTAGTCATTCCTCTTTTCCTGTTACCTGGCAGCTTTATTCTTAGCATCTTTTTCCCAATGTACTCTGCATCCCTCCTCAGCACATGTCCAAACCAACGTAATCTTGCCTCTCTGGCTTTGTCTCCAAACCTTCCAACCTGGGCTGACCCTCTAATATACTTATTCCTAATCCTCTCCATCCTCGTCACACCCAGTGCAAATCTTAACATCTTCAGCTCTGCCACATCAAGCTCTAACTGCTGCCTTTTTATCAATGCCACTGTCTCCAACCCATATAACATAGCTGGTCTCACTACCATCTTGTAGACCTTCCCTTTCACTCTTACTGGTACTCGTCTGTCACAAATCACTCCTGGCACTCTTCTCCACCCACGCCATCCTGCCTGTACTCTCTTCTTCACCTCTCTTCCACACTCGCCATTACTCTGAACTGTTGATCCCAAGTATTTAAACTCATCCACCTTCACCACCTCTACTCCCTGCATCCTCACCATTCCTCTATCCTCCCTCTCATTCACACACATATATTCTGTCTTAGCCCTGCTGACCTTCATTCCTCTTCTCTCTAGAGCATATCTCCACCTCTCCAGGGTCTCCTCCACCTGTTCCCTACTCTCACTACAGATCACAATGTCATCTGCAAACATCATAGTCCACGGGGACTCCTGTCTGATCTCTTCTGTCAACCTGTCCATCACCATTACAAATAAGAAAGGGCTCAGAGCTGAACCTTGATGTAATCCCACATCCACCTTAAACGCATCCGTCACTCCCACCACAGTCGCACTACCCTCGTACATAGTCTGTACCACTCTTACATACTTCTCTGACACTCTTGACTTCCTCATACAATACCACAACTCCTCTCTAGGCACTCTGTCATATGCTTTCTCTAAATCCACAAAGACGCAATGCAACTCCTTCTGACATTCTCTGTACTTCTCCAACACTCTAAAAGCAAACATCGCATCTGTAGTGCTCTTTCCTGGCATAAAACCATACTGCTGATCTCTAATCATCACCTCCCTTCTTAACCTAGCTTTCAGTACTCTTTCCAATAACTTCATGCTGTGAATGATCAATTTAATCCCTCTGTAGTTAGTACAGCTCTGCACATCACCCTTATTCTTAAAAATCGGTACCAAAACACTTTTTCTGCATTCCTCAGGCATCCTCTCACTTTCCAAGATTTCATTAAACAATCTATTTAAAAACTCCACTGCCATTTCACCTAAACACCTCCATGCTTCCACAGGTATGTCATCTGGACCAACAGCCTTTCTGTTCTTCATCCTCTTCATAGCTATCCTTACTTCCTCCTTGCTAATCCACTGCACTTCATGATTCACTATCCGCACATCATCCAACCTTCTCTCCCTCTCATTCTCTTCATTCATCAGCCCCTCAAAGTACTCTTTCCATCTGCTCAACACACTCTCCTCGCTTGTGAGTACATTTCCCTCATTATCCATTATCACCCTTATCTGCTGCACATCTTTACTAGATCGATCCCTCTGTCTAGCCAATCAGTACAGGTCCTTTTCTCCCTCCTTAGTGTCCAACCTTTTATACAACTTGTCATGCGCCTTATCCTTAGCCTTCGCCAACTCTCTCTTTGCCATGCACCTCATCTCCTTATACTGTTGTCTACTTTCTTCTTCTCTCTGACAATCCCACTTCTTTGCCAACCTCTTTCTCTGTATACTCTCCTGTACTACTTAATTCCACCACCAGGTCTCCTTGTCCTCTTTCCATATGTCACACCAAGCACCTTTCTAGCCATCTCTCTTACTAGCTCTGCTGTAGTTACCCAGCTATTCGGTAACTTTTCACTGCCACCCAATGCCTGTCTTAACTCTTCCCTGAACATCACCTCACAATTACCATTTTTCAATTTCCACCATTTGATCCTTGGTGTTGCCCTCACACTCATCCTCCTCTTCTTGATCACCAGTGTCATCTTACAAACAACCATCCTATGCTGCCTAACTACACTTTCCCCTGCCACCACTTTACAGTCTCCAATTTCCTTCAGACTGGCCCTTCTACATAAGATATAATCAACCTGTGTGCATCTTCCTCCACTCTTGTATGTCACCCTATGCTCCTCCATCTTATTAAAATACATATTCACCACAGCCATGTCCATCCTTTTCGCAAAATCCACTACCATCTGACCTTCTGCATTCCTTTGCTTAACACCATACCTACCCATCACTTCCTCATCTCCTCTGTTCCCTTCACCAACATGCCCATTGAAATCTGCTCCAATCACCAGTCTCTCACCCTTGGGTACAGTCATCACCACTTCATCCAATTCGCTCCAAAATTTTTCTTTCTCATCCATCGCACACCCAACTTGTGGAGCATATGCGCTAACAACATTCATCATTACACCATCAATTTCCAGCTTCATAAACATTACTCTATCTGACGCTCTTTTCACCTCTCTTGGCATACTGTTCCTTCAGGATAATGCCTACGCCATTTCTCTCCCATCCACACCATGATAAAGCAATTTGAACCCACCTTCGATACACCTAGCCTTGCTCCCCTTCCATCTGGTCTTTTGCACACACAATATATCAGCCTTCCTTCAGTCCATCATATTAGCTAGCTCTCTTCCTATACCAGTCATACTGCCAACATTCAAAGTTCCGACCCTCACTATCACAGTCCTAGCCTTTACCTGCCTTCGGCCTCTTCTCCTCCTTCGGCCAACAGTAGCCCAATTTCCGCCAGCACCTTGTTGGCGGTCGTTGTTAACCCAGGCCTTGACAGATCCGGTATGTATATGTGTACTTTTGTCTGCATGTATAATTTGGCAAAATTTTACGCCGGATGCCCTTCCAGACGCAACCCTCCCATTTAGCCAGGCTTGGGACCGGCACAAAGAAATGCACTGGCTTGTGCATCCCCAGTACATACAAAATGATATACAAACCTGACAGCTGTCCTGCCTTAACATCAGTACTACACTCCTATATCCCCACCAGAATCCTCCGTTCTGAAAACAAACAACTAACTGTACACTGACCAAACATAAGGGCGGGCCATTGTCTTTACTCCTATGCAATTGCAAAGCTATCGAGCACCCTACCAGTTAATATCAGAGCCATAGACTGCCTCAAGAGTTTTAAGCTTGCACTAAACAATACCTTCTTAAGTCCCTTATGTGCCCTTGCACTTTACCAGAAAGATAATTATCTTGATTATTCCTATTATATTTCATCATAACTTCCAACTACATATATTGCCAATCTCACAATCAAGTGTTTGCCACAGCACTTGGAATTTCTCTAAGCACAGCATGATGTTCATCGTGCATACAGCTGCAGTCATTACAGGTGGGTTATACTGCCGTCAGGCGGGTCCTCGGTCGGCTGAATTCCAAAGTCTAGGTCCGGCGTCGGTTGTCGTAGCTTCTTCCCTGATGTCAGTGCGGCAGGGGTATAAAAGAGGCAGCCGACGCCATTTTCTTCAGTCTTTCTTGCCGCGCAGTGCCCGAAGCAGAAGCAGTTCGTAAGTGCCGGTCGGCCAGCTCCTGAGATTTACGAAAATATTTCAGCCGAAGTCTTCTTTAAAGCTAAGTACCCCGTTGGGGAAACTTTTCTTGCCTCAGACTGATGTCAGACAAAGTTAATAATTGCATTTCATGTGGGAAGCAAATACCGCATAAGGATTTCCACTCTTTCTGTATACCTTGCTTAGGCCCAGACCACGACGTCTCAGCCTGCTGTTTTTGTGCTAGATTCAACAAGCGCACTGTTAAGCACCGGGCGGAGTTAGCCCTTCATTATTTTGGCCAAAAATTTAATTATATCATGTCGTCGGATACTCCGACTCCAGTTTTGAGCAAAAGACGCAAAGATAAGGACCGACATCCAAGGTCTGCACTGACTGCTGAGACCACGCTTAGGCCGACTACCGGTTCTCTGGTTCTCAGTGAGGTGCCTACGCAGCCCCCGAGTACCGATGAAACTACATTACCGGTGACTTCAGTGCCCGAGGTCGCAGGCTCCTCGGTCCCCATTCCTACTGCAGATACCGACGCCACTCTTGGCGGGGAAACTCAGAATTTAGACAGGCCTGCCACTTCTGAAGGCGTCCTCAGGCCTTCCACCTTCTCTATTAAATCTTTCACTAAATCTAAAGCAGCCATGAAAACCAAAAAACAGGGTCCTCAGACCTCCTCTCAAGGCCCCATGCCTAAAAAGCAGATGCTTAAGATGGCTGAGGATTTGATTACTCTTATCAGGGGTTCTCAACCCCCCCCCTCTGACAAAAGACCCAGATTAGAGGAAGACTACCCTTCCTCAGATCAGGCTTCTATTACCTCAGAACACTCTGAGGACCAGGATTACGCCTATTCCCCTTTCGAGGACTCAGATGCTGAGGAGTCTATTCCCTCGGTCTCCTCCCCTGAGGACTACTCTTTTGGGGAAACCCTGCATACATTGAGGGAACACTTTCACTGGGAAGGCCAAGATTACTCAGATTCCAAGAAAAGGCTCAGGAAATTTCTGCTGCTCCCCCAGCATAGGCCCCTGGCTATCCCTCCTGTTTTAGATATTTTGGATGATGTGTACACAGAAGCCAGCCTTAATCCAGATTCTTTACCTCCAGCTCCTGTTAAACCAGACAGGTATTACCGGGTTCCTGATTCTCACCAGTTCCTATATAAAAGCCATACTGCTGACCCAGAAACTATTTCACAGGGTCCCAAGGGAATCAAGGCCTCTACTGCTAAAAACCCATTACATTCAGAGATGGATTCCAGAGCATTAGAAAGGTGGGGGGATAAAGGTGTATACCTTGGCCACTTTAACCATGAGAGCATTAAACTGTCAATTCCATATGTTGAAGTACCAACAGTTTCTGTTATCTCAGTTGAAAAGCAAAATGGCACAACCAGAACAACCAGATTTGAAAGAGTTGCAGGATTTGTTGCATGGTGCAGAGCAAATGGGTAAACATACCTTGCAGTGTGGTTTTGATGCTTTAGAGGCCTCATGTAGAGCTGCTGTTACGGGGTCTGTTATACGTAGACATGCTTGGCTCAAAGAGCAAACCTTACCAGATCATGTCAAAGCAAAATTATTAGATGCTCCACTTCAAAAAGATGCATTGTTTGGTGTTAAAGCTGAGGAGGTACTAAAGAAAATGGAGGAAAAAGCGAAATCAATGCAAACAGTGAAAGATTTCCTGCAGGTACAACCTCCACGGTTTAGCAGAAACTGGCCTTCAAAAAATTGGTCCTTCCCAGCCACGGACAGACCTCAAAGGGGCAGATACAGACGCGCAAGGGGTAGAGGGCAACCTCAAGGATCTTACAGAGCAAGACAGTGGCGAGCACCAACCCCAAGAGGTGGAGAAGATAGATCACAGTCATTAGAAAACAGACACAATGACTTCCCCCTATACCTGCCAAGCAAAGCTTTAATGGCAGCACCTTTGGGTGGAAAACTGGCATTATTCTCAAAAAATTGGCATATTGTTACAAAAGACAAATGGATTCTGGACATTATAGACAGAGGCTACAGGTTCCACTTTCACACCCTTCCAAAAATGAGAGGCATGCCAAACCTGCCACAAAATCAAAGGGCAGAGGCACAAAGACAAATTTCCGCTCTCATGGACATGAAAGCGATTCAAGAGGTACATGCAAAAGAACAAGGTCAAGGTTTTTATTCCAGACTATTCCTGGTACCAAGGAAAGACCAAGATTGGAGACCTATCTTAGACCTATCCATCCTAAACACATATCTACAGGTACCAAAATTCAAGATGCTCACATTACAGCAGCTTCTTCCCATGCTGGGCAAGGAGTCTTGGCTGGTAACATTGGACCTCAAGGAGGCATACCTGCATGTCCCTATCAGACAAGAAGATACCTCAGATTTCTTGTAGGTTCAACCCATTACCAATTCTCTGCATTGCCCTTTGGCTTATCTACTGCACCCAGAGTGTTTACGAAATGCCTGGCATCAGTAATCGCTTTCTGCAGACTACAAGGAATACAAATCTACCCATATCTGGACGACTGCCTGATCCAAGCGGACAGCAAGGACATACTACTGCAGCATATGGCGTTTGTAATAAAACTGTTAAACTTCCTGGGATACACAGTCAACAAAAAGAAATCAAAACTAATACCTTCTCAACAGATAATTTTCCTGGGTGCCAGCTTGAATACAACCACCCAGATGGCCTACCTCACGCCAGACAAACAAGGGTAACTGTCTCAATACTTCAGCAAAATGGCAACTTTCACCAGACTAACTGCAAGGAAAGTCCTGCAGGCTCTGGGATTCATGGCATCTTGCATCCTACTAATCCCATGTGCAAAGCTGCATATGAGGAAACTTCAATGGTACCTAAAAAAACTTATGGTCTCAACACAGCCACAGCTTGGAAACAATTATACCACTCATTCCATGCCTTCAAAAGGAATTTTTGTGGTGGGCTCAAACATGCCAAAGAAACACAGGTCTCCCTTTCTGTGTACCTCAAGCAACTCAAATCATCACAACAGACGCCTCAGACTACGCCTGGGGAGCACACATGGCAGATCAGTGCATTCAGGGAAAATGGTCCCAAAAAGAGAAGCACCTACACATCAACCAAAAGGAGATGCTAGCTGTGCAAAATGCTCTTATGACCTTCAAAGACCTACTGCATCCAGGCCAGTTATTGATAAGGACAGACAACACCACAGTGATGTGGTACATAAACAAACAGGGGGGAACCCATTCATACCCCCTGTGCAGGCAAGCCATGACCCTATGGAACACAGCACTGGAATTGCAAATTCAACAACAGGCACAATTCCTGCCAGTGAAGGAAAACACACTGGCAGACAACCTAAGCAGAAATATGACAGATCCACACGGATGGAAGTTGCATCCTCAAGTTTTCACAAAGATAACTCAGGCATGGGGACAGCTAGACATAGATCTATTTGCTACCCACCGAAATTACCAGTTGAAAAAATTTTGTTCAAGGACCTATCATCCACAGGCCTGGAAAGTGGACGCACTCTCTTTCAATTGGACAACATTGACAGTTTATGCCTTCCCGCCTCTTCCTCTACTGACCAAAGTTCTATTAAATGCCAGGGCAGAGAGGCCGCAAATGATTCTCATTGCTCTTGACTGGCCAAGACGTCACTGGTCTCCACTCCTGAAGAGCCTGACACATTCCCCACCATGGATCCTGCCTGTAGTCCCTCTTCTGTTGTCCCAGCACAACTACAAAACCCTTCACAGCCAGCTCAAAACCCTAAATCTAGCTGCATGGAGAATTCCTTAATTTCCCAGAGACTCTCCTCTCCAAGGAGGTGCAGGATGTCATCTTGGAGGCCAGAAGACCTTCTACTAGAAAAGCCTCCTCCGCCAAATGGAAACGATTTTGTGCCTGGAATCAGGAAAAGGGCCAGAATCCTTGGGTAATAAATATACCTCAAATTTTACAGTACCTAGCTGAGATGTTAAACAGTGGACTTTCCTTCTCCTCCATCAAGATCCACGCTTCAGCCATTTCTGCACAATACAACACAGATCCTCCTTTATTCTCACATCCTCTCTTAAGGCAGTTCCTCAGAGGGGCAAAAAATATAAAACCCCCAAGGAAACCACCAGTCCCTGCTTGGGACCTCAACTTCGTATTGGAAAAGCTGACCCTTCCCCCCTTTGAGCCAGCTTCTTCAACAGAACTACAATACTTGTCATGGAAAACAGCCTTTCTTCTGGCTATCACCTCAGCATGCAGGGTTTCGGAGCTACAGGCCCTCATGGCTGTGCAACCATTCATCATTTTCCATCAAGACAGAGTTTCCTTACGAACCAACCCTACCTTTATGCCAAAGGTAGTATCCAGTGTAGCTTTGAATCAGACTATCAACTTGCCTACCTTTTATCCAAATCCACAAAACAAAGGGGAAAGACTACTACATTCCTTGGACATTCACAGACAACTTCGTTATTATTTGGACAGAACAAAGCCATTCAGGAAATCTGAGCAACTCTTTGTGTCCTATGCTACAGGTGCTCAAGGAAAGGCTATTTCCAAACAAACAATTTCAAAATGGATAGCCCACTGCATACGCTTTTGTTGCTCATTTCACGATAAAACTGTGCCTGCATGCATCAGATCCCACTCCACCAGGGCCACAGCTACCTCTGCAGCTTTCCTCAGAGGGGTCCCTACCAAGGACATTTTGGAAGCAGCCACTTGGAGTTCAGTGCACACTTTCTCCAAGCACTATCACCTTCCACTATACTCTAAATCTAGAGCAGGTTTTGCCACAGCAGTCTTGCAGGGCATCCTCGCTCCTCCTAGTTCCGCTTAGTGCCTACCACCCTTACTTAGCTTTGGGATTCTTCACATCTGTAATGACTGCAGCTGTATGCACGATGAACATAGTACAGTTTTGTACCTACCATAAATGTAGATGTTCGAGTGCTCATACAGCTGCAGTCCAGGTTATCCCCCCTCCGTCCCCTCTTAGGACAGGCCTTATGACAAACACCTTATCATTCAACCTAATTGGGGTATTCTTTTATGGTGTATTTGCTTGCAACTACTGTTTTTTGATTTTTCTATATTGCATGTTTGCATAACATTATGTTTTGCCTTCCTTCTGGGGGCACCTGACATCTGGGGCAAGAAAAACTGAAGAAAATGACGTTGGCTGCCTCTTTCTTTTATACCCCTGCCGCACTGACGTCAGGGAAGAAGCGACGACAACTGACGCCGGACCTAGACTTTGGAATTCGGCCGACCGAGGACCCGCCTGACGGCAGGATAACCCATCTGTAATGACTGCAGCTGTATGAGCACTTGAACATGTACATTTATGGTAGGTACAAAACTTTACTTTTTAGCTGCTTGAGTCTTGTACAATCTTGATGAGTTTCACTGAGTCTAGTAGAATCTTCTACAGTCTTGTTGAACTCTTGTATAGCCTTGTGTATTCTTGTACAGTCTAGGATCATCATTTTACAGTCTTAACACAGTTCTATATAATCTTTATAGTACTGTTGAGTCTTAGGTTTTATGTCTTGTAAATTCTTTTCAATCTCTGCATAGTCCTATATTTCATTGCATAATGCTTCAAAAGGCTTATTATGATCTTGTAAGTATTGCAGCAATTGTAATTTCTTGCCATATATTATGTGTCAATTTGAGTATTTAAATCTTTATATCAAGTTGTGGAGTTTTTCTCTCTGGGCCTCCACTCAAAATGGGTTCTGTAACCTAGTCGGACTATTCTAGTTAGCAAATTTCAATAAATGAAAGCAAACCATATTGACATGTTTCCAGTTGTGAACATTATGCATTGCCTATAATCTTATATAGTCATTGTCAGTCAAACATTACATAGCTCATTCATTTCCTGCCTTCTCGTAAACCTTTTTCGTCCTCCAGCACTAGTAGAGGTTTTAGTAGCATCTTGAACAGAAGCTGCTGTTCAAAATGGATAATTTGTAAGGCACATAAAATACTGCATGATAAGTATAGGAATCAGTCAGAGGAGGTTAGAAAAACTTGGGAAGAGAGCTTGGATAAGCAGTTCACAGAAAAACAATGGAGGGATATATGTATGGCTCCCAAATAAGCAACAAAGTCTAGAAGATTTAGAATCTTTGCTTAGAAGTATTTGCATAGGTATTGTACCCAGGCAGACTGCAAAGAATTTCTCTGGTAGATTGCAAGTGTTGGAGGAGTGATTGGGAAGAAAGAGATAGCTGAGGAATATTTTTTGTGAATGTAATGAGTTGGCAGACTTCAACAATTCCCTGCCGACTACTCTGTCAGAAATACTGCATAAGCAGAATGGTATAAATAAGGAAGTTATATATATATATATATATATATATATATATATATATATATATATATATAAAATATTATTTTTTTTTTGAGCTGTGATACAGAATCTGAATTGTGTAGGTTCATGGTTGGGTACTAGGCTATCGGCCCAAGGGCCTAAGTAAGCCTAGCCAACAAGGTTCCCTGGCTTACGCCACCCAAGAAAGTTAATTTCCTGTGCCCCTGTCGAGCAGAGCCACAGAAGTGATTCCCGGGGTGTATTTCCTATTTCCCATCCACTCATCAAGATTTTTCTTGAAGAGTGCTAATGAGAAACTTTGCTTGACATAGATGGGTAGCTTGTTCCAGAGTATAGGAAGTCTCTGGGACAGGAATCTATCCCTCTAGCATGTCCTGTTTATTGTGGTGACAAGGTTTAGGTCCCTAGAGCTTGTAGCTCAGCGGGAGTGGGATTTCTTTAGGTGTAGCATGTCCAACAGCTCTGGGTTTAACATAGCTTTATATGTTAGGCAGAGATCTCCTCAGAGTAGGCGATATGCTACAGAGTAAAGCTGGAGTTTTTTGAGACTGTCAGTGTAGGGCATCTGTTTGAGGCCAGTAATCCTCTTTGTGAGGTACTGCTGTGGCCTTTCCGGTTGCTGCAGATGTCTTGTGAGGTACATTCCAAAAGGGGCATTGTACTCTATATAATGGGTCTAATGAGTGCCGAGCAGAGGTGAACAATGACCTCTTTTTTTTCCTGGATGAGAATCCTTTTGTGATGAGGTGTGCCACATAGGATTTCCTGCCTACTGTGGCAATGTGATTATTAAAGGAGAGACTACTGTCCACGTGCATCCCAAGGTCTCTTACAACACATTCAGCATTAAGTAGACTGCCATTTATGTGGTAGTTCATAGGTACAGAGTTTTTACCAAAGGGGATGACCGTGCACTTTTTGGCATTGAGTTTAAGGCCATGCCTCTGACACCAGGCATCTGTCTCAGTGAGGCCCTTCTGTAGGATGTCCACATCATTTGGGTACTCGACTATGGCTCCTAGTTTGCAGTCATCTGCGAACTTCGTTAGCCAGAGGCCTTCTGTGTTAGCCTGTACTTCAGAGAAGTAGATACCAAACAGGAGAGGTCCCAGGACTGAACCCTGTGGTACTCCACTTGTCACTGGTTTGAAGTCAGATTTGGAGTCTGCAACTTTTACAGTGTGGGTTCTGTCAGTGTGCCAGTTGGCAACCCATCTTGTGACATAAGGATTTATACATAGTTTAGTGAGTTTAGCTATAATTCCAGAATGGGGGATGGTGCTGAAAGCCTTGGCGAGGTCAAGATAGGCTGTGTGAACCATCTTACCCACATCTACGGCTTTGGTGACTGCCTCAAAGAAGTTGATCAGGTACAGAAGGCATGACCTGCCTTTCACAAACCCGAACTGGGTGGTTTCCAGAGTTTGGAGGTTACCAATGTCTTTGTTTATGAGTTCCATGATGATACGTTCCATGACCTTGCAGACCAGGCTCATCAGGCTAATAGGGTGATAGTTCCCAGGATCAGTGGTGGCGCCCCCTTTGTGGAGTGGGATAACTGTTGCTGTGCACCATTCAGTGTGCACAAAGCCTGACGTAAGACTATGATTGAACATGGTGCTTAGGTGGGGAGCCAGTTTGCTCTGAAGTTCATGTAAAACGCAGCCTGGGATGTTGTCTTGTCCCATGGATGCTGTGTTTTTGGTTTTAGAAAGTGCAGCTTTTGCCTGCATAGATGTGATTACAGGGACCCTGCATTCTTCCTGTATAGATGTGGCCCCTTTAGGGGGTGAGAGGGGAGTAAACTTAGCACTGAACCTGTCTGCAAGGGTGTTGGCAATATCAGTTAGTTCTGTAATTTTTGTGCTGTAATTCAGAGCAGATCTGGGTGTTGCCATTGAGATTCTTGACATAGCTATAGAATGCTTTGTGGTTGCCCTTGGAATCCGTGTTGGTTTTGTTTTCGTAGCTAGCTTTGGAGGATCTTATAAGGAATCTCAGCTTCTTCCTGAGGGTGACCAGGGAACTCCTCCACTCATGGGATTTTACACTCTTTTACAACAGTGTTTTCCTTCTGTTGTCGAGTTTGTTTATGGCAGGGGACCACCAGATTGGCTTCCTTTTTTTGGAGGATAGAGTCTAGGTTCTGTTTGGGATAGCATGATCCATGCACTCATGCAAGTGCTTATAGAGTGCATTTGTGTAGGATTCAGCAGTCGTAACTATATTGTCCATCTGCATGGGTGTCATGAAGTTTGCAACTGAAAGTATGTCGGCATGGTTTGTTTTCATTTATATAGTTGTATGATCTGATGCTATCCATGTCATTATTGATCACGTACAAGTCATGGATCTGACCTCAGATCCGAGCCGGCAAAAGTGAGTGACAGCTTCTGATCTCAAGCCCCTCCCCTCTCCTCACTTTTTACTACCTGCGATCTTCAGATCTTGTTTGCAGTGGTTGTGAATGGTCGGTTCCTGAGCTCAGGCAAGCATTTGGATAAGTGAACTATTTTATTTAAAGGTTTTACTTCTCTTTTTCCTATCCCTCTCTTTCTTTAGGGTTACTAGTGTTTTAGTAGTGTTTTTTAGAGTAGTTTGGTGCTAGGCTTTCCTCCCTTCTCAGTAGTTTATTGCTGGTGTTCGGTTCCTGCCTGCCTTTTTCCCCCTTCTCTCTTTCTCTCTCCACCTTACTTTAATTTTTGTGGAGTGTGTGTGTGTGTTGTGTGCAGGGATGACTGAGAAGCCTGTTTGTTTTAGACTCCGCTCCTCATGTGGTCGGAAACTGGTCTCCGCCGACTCGCATGAGGAGTGTGTCTGCTGTCTAGGAGAGCCCCATTTAAAGGTTGACTGTGACATCTGTGCAGGCTTACACCCCTGGGCTCTCCTAGACAGTAGGAATAAGCAGTTGCTGAGGGGCTTAGCTTCAGGGGTGTCCCTTAGTCTTGAGGTCCCCCTCGAAGATGCCCTCAGATCCTAAGAGGAAGCACTCTTCCTCTAGGGACCACTCTTCAGAATGGCCAGGGTTCTTGGATCAAAGTACCCAGGGTCCGAGTCCAGCCTGGGGACTAAGGCTTCGGGTGCTTCAGTTCCAAGAGCTTTGGTCATCTCTACAGCCAGATCTGAACCCTCCAATGCTGGCAGGGTCTCTGATCTGACCGAGGAGACTAGGTCTCCGTCTGCTCCAACTTCGGATCCGATGGTTCAGCACCGGGCCAATTCTGACCCGTTAGCTCTGTCAGCCTCCCTGGCTCCATCTGCTCCTTCGGCGCCAACAGAGGCTGTAGTTATTATTGATTCCCTGGTCTGATCTAGGTCCTTGGATCTGAAGAGGCCTAGTAGGTCCTCTTCTAGGGACCGTAGGCTTTCCAGCCACTCAAGGCACTCCTGTTTCTTCTAGGTCCACCAGGAGTTTACTCCCCTCTGATATGGACCAAATGATGACGAGCTTCCTTAAAGCCCAAATGGAACTGGGTCTGCCTCCATCCCCTAGTCATGCGCCAAGGGGTCCCTCTCCCACTCCGGTATTCTCTCCCCGACCGACTCCAGAGAGCTTGGTGCCCCAGGCTCAGGGCTTGGCGAAGGAGTGTCAGTTGGCATCAGGAAGTACCCAACTCCCACACCTCCTGGGTCCCTGGTGGGGTGACTCATTTGCCCTCTGGGTTGTCCTTACTTCGTGCCCTAGATGTCCAACTGGGCCACTGAGGGGCAGGTTCTGGTCCAGAGTTGTCAGATCATTCTCTTCCCTTAGGAGCTTTGGCCTTGGACAGCTCGTGACTGATTGTGTCCAGTAGTGTGAGTACTGGGCTGGGGTCCCCTTCCCCCAACACACAGCCTCTGCTGGTGGGGAGAGGGAGTAGGGGGCTTCTTCCAGTCCCTTAGCCTTTTGGGCGATAGGATTCTGTCCGGTTCGTCGGCTACCTCCTCCTCACCTCTAAACCCTATATTACCTAGTTTTGCATTGGGGCGAGCCCTCGTCTTTGGTCATTCCATTGAATCCACCCCCCCCCCGACCTCAGAAGTTACTCCCAGATGTTCCACCCTGCCAATGAGTGTTGGCTGTAGCAGAGGTCCATGACCTCCTTCAAAAAAGGGCCATCCAAAGGGTCCCAAAAGGACCAGAAGAATCCGGAACTTACTCTTGCTTCTTTTTAGTGCCAAAACGAACAGGGGACCTGCATCCTATCCTGAACCTCAGTCGACTAAATCTGTCAGTCCAGAAGTTGAAGTTCCGGGTGGTCACTGTTCAGTCCATTCTGCCGTTTCTGCAGAAGGATGACTGGATGTGCTCCATAGATCTCAAGGATGCATACCATCACAACAAAATAGACAGATGTTGCAGGAGATTCCTGTGCTTCCGGCTGGGAGCCAATTACTCTCAGTTCAGTGCCCTGCACTTTAGCCTCCCCTCTGCTCCCCGGGTATTCACCAAATATATGGCAGTGGTTGCAGCCCATCTCCAGCTTCAAGGATTTTAGGTCTTTCCGTACCTGGACGATTGGCTCTTTACAGCTCCCACAAAGCATCTTCTCTTTCATGCAATGGATTTCACCCTGAAACTCTTTCAAGACCTAGCATTACAGTGAATATTCCAAAGTCATACCTCTCCCCTTGTCAACGACTGGAATTCATAGGGATGGTCTTTGACATGGTGTCGGAGACGGCAACTCTTTCCCACTGCAGAATAGCTATGATACAGCAAATCCACTCCATTTGGACTGGGACCAAGTCCCAGCCCATCTCATCCTTCATGTCCTGGGGTTGATGGCTGCAGCCATCCAATTGGTTCCTCTTGCCAGGTTCCACATGCGGGTGCTCCAGTGAACTCTGGCAGTACAGTGGTCCCCTTGTCTTCATCCCATGTCTTCCATGATTCGAATCTCCCAGGTATGAAAACACCACTTGTCTTGGTGGTTCCAGACCCGGGATCTCCTGTTGGGAAAACCCTTTTGCCTTCCTCTGTCCCAAGCCACAGTGACCACAGATGCCTCCTTGTTGAGGTGGGGGGGGCATTTCCAGGGAAGGATGGTCCAAGGCACGTGGTCTTCGTCAGAGACCAAGTTATACATCAGTGTCCTTGAGATGAGAGTGGGTCCTACTGACGTTGCAAGCCTTCCAGGAGCAACTCTCTCTCAGGACGGTAACCATTCAGACAGACAATATGGCAGTGGTCTGGCATGTCAGCAATCAAGGGGAGACTATCTTATCCTCTGTGTAGAGAGCCCATGAGAGTTGGGAATGGGAGATGGTCTCAGGTCGCTTTCTCCTTGCAACACACATCACCAGCAAAGCCACCGTGTTGGCGGACAAGCTGAGCAGGACCATCCTGAGTCCTCACGAGTGGTCCCTGAATCAATCAGTAGCACACCGGATCTTCAGCAGATGGGGATCCCTATGCTGAGACCTGTTTGTGTCTTGGGACAGTCACAAGTGCAGCACCTTTTTTGCCCTGATTCCCCCCTCTGGGGCAGTTCCCCAGGGATACTCTGATTCACGATTGGCCGCCGGGTCTCCTCTATGCCTATCCTCCAATCCCCCTTATTCCCAAAGTTCTGCAGAAAGCCCAATACCTGAAGGCTCAACTCATCCTCATTGCCCCCTTTTGGCCTTGACAGATGTGGTTCTCCCCTCTCTGGTCTTATCTGAAATATCTGCCTTGGATATTGCATCTGGCTCCGGATCTTATCTCGCTTCCCCCTCCTGAAATGAAGTCCTTGAGACTGACAGCCTGGTTTCTCCAGTTCCAGTGATCATTGGACAAACAAGAGTTACCTTCCCCAGCGAAGGATATTATTTTGGCTTCCTAGAAGCCATCTACCAAGAAGGTCTACCTCCGCAAATGGAAGAGGCTTTCTATTTGGGCTTGTCAAAATGGATATAGATCCCTTTTCAACCCGGATGTCTATCTTGTCCTTCCTTTCTTGTCTTTTTCATCAAGTGGCAGTTTTTCTACGATAAAGCTCCAGCTGGCAGCAATATCCAACTTTCATCTGGACGTTAGTCCATTTTTTTCTTCAAGATTGTCCAAAGGCTTTCTAAAAGCTGTATTCTTACTCTGGCCTCCCTTGAAAGATCCTTCTCCCCCATGGGATCTTTCCTTGGTTTTGCGGTCTTTGACCCTTTCTCCATTTGAACCTGCTACGACTTGTGGTATCAAGTTCTTGTCTTGGAAGACAGCTCTCCATCGCCTCCACCAAAAGAGTTTGAGTTGCAAGTCCTCTGTATCAGAACTCCTTTTATGGTTTTCCATAAAGATAGGGTTTCCCTTAGAACCAGTCCTTCCTTCATTCCCAAGGTGGCTTCGAAAAATAACCTAAACCAGTAGATACAGTTTCCAGTCTTTTTCCCCAATTTTTCTAACAAAGGCGAGTATCAGCTGCATTGCCTGGATGTGCATAGACAGCTGCATTTCTACCTGAACAGGACTGAAGAATTTCAAAGATCAGACCAACCTTTTGTGGCATTCTGTCAAGTCAGGAGAGGCAAGGCCATATCCAAAGTCTCCATCTCTCGGATTGTTTCCTACATAGCTCATATCTGTCAGCTTAACCACAAAGGTATTTCCAGACCTCTTAAAGCTCACTCTTCTAGGTCTGTGGCTACACCTTCTGCGTTCTAGGCTAGGACATCATTGGATAACATTTGTGCTGCCGGCCACTTGGTCAAGTCCCCATACTTTTGTGACCCACTATAAGTTGGATCTGGTGTGTAGGGGTAGGGTATCCTTTGGATCTGCTGTGCCCCAGCATGTCCTTCCTTGAGGCCTCCCAGGATTTTGGGTAGCTGGGGACTCTGGCACATCCATGATCAATAACGACGTGGATAGCAACAGAAAAAGAGTTTTGTACTCACCATAACTTGGCATCTGTGCTATCCAGTGTCATTATTCATCACGTTCTCACCCTCCATCCCCCTCCTTCTGGTATTCAAGGGAACCTTGGGGGTGTTGTGTGGGCTGGTGGGCTGTATTCTGAGTAATCTAGGTCCCTGTACAAGACAGTTCCTTAGCAAATGCTATCTGAGGATCATGGGAAGTAGGAAGTGAGGAGAGGGGAGGAGCTTGAGCTCAGGAGCTGTCACTTCTTTTTTGCCGGCTCAGATCCGAGGTCTGATCCATGACCCATCCGTGATGAATAATGACACTGGATAGCACAGATGCCAAGTTATTGTGAGTACATAATTTTTTTTATTGTCTACGTCATAATTGCCAATTCAATAAAGATTTTTGTTTTAAAAAAAAACTTCCACAGAAATACCATTTGTTCCTGGAGACTTTTCAGCAGATAGATCTCATGTCCTCCTATCTTAACTGTTAATTACCAAGCCTCATCTACCTCTGACCATGGCATAATCAAGTCTTCTATTAATATTTCTATTTGCACGGTTTCTTGATTTCCACATTTGTCTGCTTTATACAAGTTTTCTTAAAATTTCCGAAATATCTGTTATACCTCTACAGGATCTCTGGTCATTTTTCTTGTTACAGAATCCCTATGTTTGGCAGCAGGGCTTTCCACTTTGTCGGTTAAGTTGTGGTGCTAAAAATGTTTGTGCTCTGAATTTATTATCAAAAAATGAATTGCTGGAGGGTGTGGCCAATATGCCAGTCTGATAGCAGCAGAAATCCATAGCTCTGCTTAGATTTTAATATCCTGACAGGAAATGCACTTTAAGTTTTAGAAAAGTCTAACTAAAAGTATACTCAAAGATAGATTAACATAGACTCTTTTTATTAATTTCTAAAAAGTAATACATAGTCAAGAGAATTTTTTAATTATTCTTGTCAAGAAGTTTTCTACTGGAGATCTCAACATGAGCAACTCGAAGAACCCACACCAGGAGAGTTCAGTGAAGAAAGAACTACATCTTATAATAACAAACATCAAAGAACTGTCACTAAAAATGAACAAATTTGAAAACAAAATGGATATTATCAAACAAGAATGCAGTAAACAACTGGAACTTCTAAATGGAATAATCTGAACAGATTCTTGCCTTAGAGGAAACAGTAACTGGCCTGGATACTAGAGTGACAGAAAAATGAACATCACAATGAATTTCTTCTGAAACAAAACACCAGGCTGATTGAGAAACTGGAAGACCTTGAAAGTAGATCAAGGAGGAATAACATAAGAATGTATGGAATTCCTGAGAAAGAAGAGGGTGCTAACATGATTCAGTTCCTCAGTAAGTGGTTTTTATTAGCACTAAACATGCCTGAATCCCTCTCTTTTGGAATTGAGAGGGCTCATTGGTCCCTGGCAAATCTAGCATCATCTCAGAGTTCATCTAACCCCAGGTCTATAATAGTTAAGATTTCTTTCCTCACAAGACAAGGACTTGGGGGAATTAGTCCAAGCTGATTTCAACACTATCAGGATGGGTGAAAAATTATTTATTTTGACAATGACTACACCTCTACAGTCATATCCAGAAGGAAGGAGTGTGTTCCTCTAATTAAGTCCTTGAAAAATATTCCTCTAATTAAGTCCTTGAAAAAAGCCAGTATTAAAGCTCAAATTCTTTTTCCTGCAAGAATAAAAATCACCTTGCCAGAAGGAGTGAAGATCTTTGATTCCCTACAAGAAGCAGTAGACTTTATCCAAAAGAAGCAAATACTGTCGGACAGAAAAAATGGAGTGGTCATCCCAGAGTTTGAAGAGACAGCAACAAAAAATGGATGGTCTGTGAAGGAAGGAGCAAACAAAACTAAGAAACGAAAGGACAAATGAATAAATTCTTTCTAATTTTAAATGCTCTGTTTTATGAATCATAATATGTTTGATTCTGGAAAATCTCTATACTGTAAGGTAATGTGAATCATCTTTATTATTAACATTCTCTTTTCCTTTCTATATCTACTTTTTCTAATTACATATAGTACTAAGTATTTCAATAACATTCTCTCTCTCTCTCTTCTTTCTTCCAATTCCTTTTTGTTACTAATGTTCCTTTTCTCTCTTTTCACCACTGTAAGTACTTTACATACTTTTCTGTTTTAAATAACTACAAATGATACTACATCTAATTCTTCATTAATAGTATAATTTGACTAAATACCAAAGTGCATTTTTTCTAGTGGGTCAGTGGTGGGGTAACAATGTTTCTGATTAGTGTTTCTAACTAGATGTTTTAGACTCTTTGTTTAGACATGTGTAAACATTAATACAGTACATTAATGGTGTTTTATAGATGGCTAAATATAAGTTTATTTATATATACTAGATTCTTTTTTTTCTCTGGTCTGGTTAATTGGTGGGTAAATGACTGAAATGTTATAAAATGATTTCTGATTTGAGGCAGCGGTTACTTCTAAATAGCTGTATGTGAAGTCGTTAAATCTCGCCGTTTATTCTCACTGATCAGTTCGGAGCCAATCCTCGGCTCCGACACGGCCGATAGCAAGCTCAAGGTTTGCCAGCAGCTGGAGACCAAGCCCCTTATCCCACAATGCACTGCTGGAATTACCTCGGATCTAGTTTGGCGCGGCAAGAGAGATCTCGGTGATCCAGCTAGCTCGGACCATTTTAGAAAAAAATTAACAGCAAGTCTATAAAAAGTTTTCTTTTTTGTTAAAAAAAAAATATAGTGTGTGTTCTATTATATTTACTCTAGTTAAATACTTAGATAGTATAAATAGTTTAAAAGTTAGGGCCTTGTTGGCTTCTTAGTTGTGTGGGCCTTTAACCCTTTTTTCTGTACTTAATCCTTATAATAGTCAAGCTTTTTCTGTGGGCCTCTTAGCCCTATATTTGTATCTATATTGTGTATACATAATACTGTTGTAGATAGTGCCCGAATTGGGCTTAGTTGTTGTGGATCTAATTTACTGTTCTTTCCTTTAAAATGTCGGATGATAAGGAGAAATCCCATCCCAAATCTGGATTCAAAAAATGCCCAGATTGTGGGCAGAAAATGTCTGTCACTGACTGACAAATTCAATGTGTCTACTGTCTGGGGGCTAAACACCTCCAAGACACCTGTAGTATTTGCCACTCCTTCTCTTCAAGAGTCCTTATATATATATATATATATATATATATATATACATATGTGTATATATATATATATATATATATATATATACATATATATATATATATATATAGATATATATAGATATATATATATACATATATACATATATATATATATATATATATATATATATATATATATATACATACATATATATATACATATATACATACATATATATATATATATATATATATATATATATATATATATATGTGTGTGTGTGTGTGTGTGTGTGTATATATATATATATATATATATATATATATATATATATATATATATATATACATACACACTAGATTCTTTTTTTTTCTCTGGGTGGTTAATTGGTGGGTAAATGATTGAAATGTTATAAAATGATTTCTGATTTGAGGCAGCGGTTACTTCTAAATAGCTGTTTTTATATGAAAGGGTTATTTTCATGATGTTGATGTTTTGTGAGGAAACTGGTGGTCTGTGTGACTGTTCTCATTGTGGAGATTCATGACATGCACTGACAAGGCAGCTTGAGTGTTTTTGCTTTCTGTAAACTATAAAAGCTTAAAGATTTGATTTCCTGCCAAAAATGCTTTTTTCCTCACTAGGGAAAACCTCTGCTGTGCATGAGCCTATTTAGATAATTTTTAACAAGTTTATGAAGCTGCAACTTGAGGAAACAACAATGATGACATCAGTTGACCTTTTGAACTTGTTAAATGGCTGTATTTAGAATTCTTTCTCTTGAATTTCTGTTATCCTTCACTTAGATACTTTAAATGGTAAATAATTAGTTCTGATAAGTGTTTAACTCCTTTGAAAATACCTATGTTCTTTTATAGATTAATACATTCTGCAGATTCAGTGACACTTTTAGCAATTAAATGACATCAAATGAACTAGGAACTGCATTAGAAAACTCAATATGCGTATTAACATCGGACGTATGTTACATAATTAAACCTTTAGTAACTAAAGAAAGGGTTGTGAGACTCTTTTTGTAATAAGTGTCTTGTGTGTGTATGTGTATATGTGTATATATATATATATATATATATATATATATATATATATACATATATATGTATATATATATACATATATATATATATATATATATATATATATATATATATATATATTTTTTTTTTTTTTTACAGATCCTTACATGAAAAATGTTAGATGACTGACAAAATGGTTAAAACATCTGATGTTTCTTGAAAAGTCTTGGAAATATTGACAATCTTCTTAACCTTCAGCTTCTAATGTTTATAGATACTTTGATATGATGTGTATTTCTAACATATCTATTTATCAGAGGTGCTATTTTTATATGTGACATATTGATATAGCTTCAGTTATATTGGACACACTCTATGTATATTTCGTAGACTCAGATTTCTTTAGTTGCTTTCATAATGCTTTTCTTTTTATACTATATTCTAAGCAGAGATGGATAATTTGTGTCTTTTGGTGTTGGAGAGGTGGCGGATGGATGGTTTAGTCAAGTTTTTAGCTAAACCAGAAACTTTGTTTCATGTATGTGTTTGTAAATAGTTTTGGGTTTTTGAAAGTAGTGCTTAATACATGTTATACATCCATGATGAGTAAGTTTTCAATAGATTTCAAGTCAACACGGAAGAAAGGTCTTTAAGTAACAACATACACATTATAGTCAATGGCATATAAATGTTTATTATTAAATATTAACGGTTTGAGCAATTATGTCGAAAGAGCTGGTTTGCTTAAATATATCAAAATGCATAAAGCCCATATCATCTTTTTACAGGAAATCCATATATTAAAAAATAGACCTACAAAAATACTCATTTAATGGCTGTACCATTCTGGCTGATTCATGTTTTAAGATTAAGAGAAGGGGCACTCTTATTCTATGGAAAAATACTTATACTATGCCAAAAATTATAGATACAATTTCAGATAAAGATGGGATCCTAAGCATGTTTATTTTAGAAATCGATAGGAAGTATTACACTTTGATTAATACGTAATGGATACCAGGACTAAGTACTAAATATGTTGACAAATATCTGGACCTGATTACTTTAAATGCAAAAGGGAAAATTATAGCAGCAGGTGATTTTAACTGCCTATTATCAGGCAATGATACTTCTAAAAATGGTAAAATAAAATTAACATCTCAAGCCAAGAAGTTAAATGATTTTACAAACCAGATGAAACCTTAAAGATATACATGGTCTAAGTGAACATTATTCCTTATTCTATACTCATTCATATCAGTTTGGTACACAAACATTGATAAGGTCTTTGTATCAAGTAATATATACGCAAAAATAAGTGGTGTCTATAATGACTTATCCACTTTCAGACCATAATGCTATAAACTTTACATTAACTACACATACAGATGATTTACGATTTCTACAGAGAATTCCTGCTTACATAACTAAGTTAAAAGACTTTAGGGAATGGATAATGAAAGAAATAGACATGTTTATGGAAACAAATGATAATGGTGAAGTGACTGATACTTTACTATGGAACACCTTTCAAGTTTATATATATATATATATATATATATATATATATATATATATATTAGAATAAAATATTGGTACCTTAAAAAAAAAGAGTGTGGGACAAAGGACATTTAGACTTACAAAAAAAAAATAGATGATAAAAATGTACGCAAAAACCAAATAAAGTAGCACAAAACAAAATTACATAGTTAAATCAAAAATACTTAGAAGTTCTGAATTATAAACCTGGAAAATTTGAAATTACAATCTTATGCTGTAAATCTAAATATCTACATAAAATAGTGGTAAGATAAAAAAAATAAACTATCAAAATCTTATAAATGAGATTAAATATAAAAGTGATGGTTCAGTTAAGAGTACATCTAACTTAATGGGCATATTAGAAGTGATCAAAAACTACTATAAAGATGTAAATAATAACACACCCCTTTTGGAGACGGATAATGTAATAAATACTTTTATTCAAGAAAATGTAACTACTGAAGGTGTCAATGCAACAAAATAACATGTTAAATAAACAAATTACATTAACAGAAGTGGAAGAGCAAATAAAACATTTAAAAGATAATAAAGCTCCAGGACTGGATGGAATAATTCCTGAACTATATAAGATTTTTCCTGAATATACAATAAAGAAAATGATGAGTGCCTTTACTATGGTTAAGCAAAAATGTATAACAGCCCCATCATGGAAATATTCAGTTATCTCCCCCATTTTAAAACAAGGTAAGGACCTTAGATCTTGTGATTCATATAGACCAATTTCTTTACTAAACACTGATTATAACATTTTCATGACAATATTAGCTAATAGGATAAGGAACTATTACCTAATCGAATACATAATGATCAGACAGGGTTCATTCTTAGAAAAGTGCAAGATAACATTATTAAATTACTATCATTAATAGACATAGCATGCAAATGCAAAAAACAACCAACTGTTATCAGGCTAGACCTCGAAAAGGCTTTTGATTCTATTACTTGGTCTTATCTACAAAGAATTCTGATTGGTTTTGAATTCTCTTCAAATTTGGTCAACTTATTAATGAAACTTTTTAGTGGGGCACAAGCTTATGTGAAAATCGGATCATGTCTATCCTCACCACTAGAAATCCTCAAGGGAACTAGACAAGATTGTCCTTTGTCACCGTTATTGTTTGCTCTTTCAATGAAACCTTTTGCTACATATATCAGAAATGAGCAAAATATAAAAGGCTTTCAAGTTAATAAGGACTGTTGTCCTAAGATACAATTATTTGGTGATGATATGTTAACTTTGGGTGATATTGATGGTTCTTTGCATGATGTTATAAATATCTTAAGCACGTTTGAAAGAATTTCAAGGCTTAAATTTAATCATGATAAATCCAAAACATTACTAATTAACAAAAATACCAACAAAAACCTAAGAGAGAATAGCCTGTTTAATTGGGAGAATGATGTATTAGAATATTTGGGTGTCAGTATAAGGAGTACATGGAAAGAGTCTGTTAAACTAAACTACAGTAATTTAATAACCACCATTTAGTGAACTAATCAAAAGATGAAATAAAATGTTCTTCACAATGAAGGATAGGCTCTCTTTAATTTAAATGATAATTTTACCTAAATATTTGGTTTATATACAGTCATTGATACTACCCCCTCCCAAAAACTTACTTAAAAATTAGATTCCATGCTACTTACATTTTTATGGTTCCCCTTAAAACCTAGGATTCCTTATAAATGGCACATTGGAGCTTGGAACAGTAATGGTATAGCATTCCCTAGCTTCGATCTTTATTCCAAATCAGTTATAATTAATGTAATATTACATTGGATCTCACCTACCTATATATCTGGTTGGAAAATAATACATGAGATTCATATAACTGATGTCAGAACTATAGAAAATCAGTTTAAGGAACAATACGGAATAAGTAGAGTTCATTGGCTTTTATATGAATTTTGTTTATTTAATACGAAGTTTGATCATTTTTCTTATCGCATTAATCAAATATTTAATAACTTTAAAAATATAATTGTAATTACAACATTAAACATTTCCTGTCTTTTATATTCCCTGTAACATACTCCCCTGATTGCCTAGAGTCTTTCAACATTAATGCAATGCAAAAATTAAAGGAAAATAACCTGATACTCTGGCATCAGTTTATTGAAAACAAGAGTATTTAAACCACTAAACTATCTTCTATGTAGTTTTGATAATAGTCAAGACAGTTGGTTGTTTATACACTCATTACAGCAGTTTATAGAAAAGAAAATGAGAGTATCAGTCAACCTAGAGACTGAATCTATACCTAGTTTGATCCAGCTTTTTATTAGGTGTCTTGAAAAGACAGATGATCAAAAATTAAGTATCTCACCTATCTATAAGATACTAAGAGAAGACACTCTAAAGTTTGACTCGCACTTTTGGAATTATTATGTAAAGATTAATGGAGAACAAATATCTGATGAATCCAAAAAACTGTTATTGAAATCTACGCATGGTACCTCTTCTTCATTATATTGGAGATTGTATATATTTAAATTTATGAATAGGAGTTTCTATACTCCACATAAAATAAATCTTGTACTCAAAAACAGTGAAAGTAAATGTTGGAAATGTGATGAATTACTAGAGGCCACCTGGGTTCACTTGTTCATTGAATGTAGAAATGTTGTTCAATAGTGGAAAGACTTCAGATATTTTGTAAAGGCTTTATGGTCTAACTGTCATATTTCTAACTCAATAATCCTATTCAATGTTCCTATACCTAATGTAATACCTAAATCTGAGATTCAGTTACTCTGATCAGTTCTTGCAATTGCCAGAAAAGTTATTGCTTTGAACTGGAAAAGTAAACAAGATTTGATGTTTAAAGAATTTATTATGTTTGTAAAAAAAAAAAAAAAAACTGCAAACCATTTGTTATAGAACTCATAACATTACTCATAAAAAATAGCATTGCAAAAATTGGAAAAAAGATTTGAACAAATACTGATAACTTCTCATGGATAAAAATGATTGTTTATCATGGATGAATGTAAATATTGTAGATAGTTTTGTTATTGTTTTATTGTATTTGTTATATGTACATTTGCATATGTTTATAATGAAAGCAAAATAAAAATGTGTTTGGAAAAAAATTAATTGCTTAATAGGAATCTTTCTAACCCATTGCATATTATTCAGATACTCCATTATTTTCTCTTTAGTACTCCGCATTTGCACTGCTTCTTGTTCTGTGATATTTCCCTTATTCTGCAGTACTTCAATCTTTGTCAGCCTCTCTAAATAATTCACATTAGACCATTTTTAGGTGAGACATGGGAGATACATATTTCATATTACTTCTTAACCTCCTATCTTTCTCTTTTATTTCTACCCTATTTTTAAACTCCATTTTTATTTTACTCCACTCACTAGCTATAGTTTCCAAATAAATTTGTATCTTTCCCATTAACATTTGAATAATTTCCATTAACCATTCCTTAAGTTCTCTGTAGGTGGGAAAGCACCAGTGTCATATTTTTGCCAGTTCAGAGTTGAATGCGAAAGTGCTTACTTAGTCTGCTGTTTTTATAATTTTTTATGGATTAAAGCATTTCTATCTTCACCGTGGTGTTACCTTAAGTGTTTTTTTTATCTTTGAATCCTTATGGTAACAATGCATCTAAAAGATACCATCTCATTCCAGCAGCCAAAGGCTTCAGGACATTTCTCAGACTTTTTTTGTGCCTGGATCACATTACCAGTTCTCTGCATTACTGTTTGGGTTATATACAGCCCCAGGGGTGCTTGCTAAGTGTCTAGTTCCAGCCATAACTCTTTGCATACTGAATAGTATTCCTATATTTCCTTGTTTAAATTACTTATTCACCTTTGCAGAGTTGTTTCCCAGTCTGGGGTTCCAGATAAATTTTCAGAAATTCTCCTTGGCCTCCTCATTTAGGATTGTCTTTCTTTGATATTGTATAGACACCCTCCAGCAAAAGGCCTTTTTGACACAGAAGGTGGATTTTTATTTGGAAACTTTTTGAGCCTCTCAAATCAGTCTCAGAATTCAACCAGAGAGTACCTCTAGATTCTGTGGGGTCATGGCATCTATGATACTCACAGTTCTTTTTGGTAGATTGTACATACGAAAAATTCAGTGGTTTCTAAAAAAAACACATGGACTCACCTTTTGCATCTTGTGGAATTTCAGATTCCATTCTTGGGCTTTTTAAAAAAGGAGCTGCACTGGTGAACTACAGATATAAACAAATTTAGATCTCCCCTTTTCTCCCCTACGTCTAAGCCAATCTGTAACTATGGATGCCTCAGGTTTTGGTTGGAGAGCAGTTTCACTGGGAGTAAAGGTGCAATTCCTGTGGGATTCCCCAGGCAGACTTCTTCTTTCGGCTTTTCCCGGTTAGGGGTCGCCACAGCAGATCATCTGTCCGCTCGTGATTGGCGGAGTTTTACGGTGTTGAGTTGCCAGCCCGGCACCCAACCTTCCACAGAAGGCACACACATGCACACACTCACACCTAGGGCCAATTTAGAGTGTCCAATCCACCTACTGCATGTCTTTGGGATGTGGGAGGAAACCGGAGCACCCGGAGGAAATGCACGCAACCACAGGGAGGACATGCAGACTCCACACCGAAGGCACCCCAGCCGAGAATCGAACCGGAGAACCTCTTGCTGTGAGGCGGCAACGCTAACTGCTGCACCACCGTGGCCACCCAGGATTCCCCAGACAGACTAAAGCATATAAATGTCAAAGATATTTTGCCTGTGATCTCATCTGTGGTTCCCTGGACCTGTTTAGGCAATTACATGCAACACCACACTGATGTGTACATAAAACAAGGATTAGCAATACTAGGTCATACCTTCTTTGCAGGTTGGCTATGATGGCTTGGGAGGTAGCTCTTCAGCAGCCGTTAACCCTCCAAGCATCTTGCATTCTGTCCAAGCAAAATAAACTGTTGGGCAAACTAAGCAGGACAAGGACAGACCCTCACAAATAGAAACTGAATGAGCGGGTCTTCCTGGAATATACAGTTGTGAGGAACACCATAAATAGAACTGTTTGCCTACTTTCAGAATAGACAACTGAACAGATTATGCACCAGGGCTCCTTGTAAGCAGGCCTGGAAAACAGATGCTTTTTCATTCCTGTGGATGGGAATGTTCCTGTATGCATTTCCATCCTTTCCACTGATATCCAGGGTAATTCCAAAGATTCAGGTGGGCTCACCAAAAATAATTGTAGTTATTCTCTTGCCCCTGGTAACATTGATTTTCCATTCTTTTAGAGCTGGTCATGGACAATTATTACAAGCTTCCTCACAAACTGGACCTTCTGGCATGACAGGCATAATTTGACACAACCCAGGCTCAATCATCTTCAACTAACTGCCTCAATAATTCAAGTGTAATACCTCTTAGGAACCTCTTTTCAGAGGTTGTACAGCCGGTACTAAAGGAGGCAAAAAAGATTTTAGTAGAAAATCCTATATTGGCAAGTGGAAAGGTTGGTGCCTAGCCAATAACCAGGGCCTCTGAGATTTGTGAGAGTCATTTTCAATGGAGGCCCGGGGAGAAATGCTTCACAAACAAAATACAAATAACGTATCTAATACAATTGCAAATCTATATATAAAACAAAAGCAGAATAGAGTATAAGGCAAGAGGAGAAAAGCTCCTTGGAAATTACAAAGGCGTATCTAGTACAATACAAGTCATACATTCAAAAAAGTACAATCTAATAGTCGAAAACAATATAAAGCAGGAGAAACATTCATAAGAATTATAAATGAGTGTCTCGCACAGCTGAATTCTTATATTTCAGAAGAGTAAAGTCAACACAATTAAAACTATGCAGCAAGTCTAATCCCTATTTTTTTTGGTCAGAGGTCAAAAAGGTCTAAGTTATTGCAGAGGAGGCATAAAGCAGTTACAGATCCATTTAGAATGGAGATACGCCCACAGAGCTGATTTGAATGAGGAAGTGGACTGAGTTGTGTGAATGTTTATAGGAAGGGAATTCCATATTTTAGCTATGACCCATGAGTAAAGATGCTGGCCAGCAGATAGATTAGGTTTATGAATTAGGAGAAGAAGTTGATTTTCTGATCTATGGGGCCTATTAGGGTTATAATGGGAGAATAGTGACTGTAGAGCAGGACAGTCCTGAGGTTTGGCAATATCAGTATCCCTGGTCTCTTCCTTCTTTATCAAGGTACATCTAATGGCAATTTTAGCATATTTGCCCATGAATCCTCCAGTTTCTTCTATATTTTTGATAAAATAATTTCTTAAAGGAGTGTTACTCCTGAGGGCTCCTTGTAAACAGGTTGCTCCTTCCTGGGATCTTAACTGTGTGCTGCAAGAGTTAACCATATCTCTATCTCAGCCGGTACATTAGCAGACGTAAGGTTCATTACATAGAAAACAGTTTTATTGCTCTGACATCTGCAAACAGAGTATCAGAGTTGCAAACTTTCATGGTGTGTGACCCCTATCTGGTCTTCCATAGAGAGATGGTTTTGTTAAGAACAAATCCCTCATTCATGCCCAAAGTGGTTTCAGAGTTCATTTTAAATCAAGTCCTCACTCTGTGTGTGTTTTGTCCACGTCATTTGAACCAGCCAGACTCGACTCATACAATCTAAAGGCTACTTTAACAGAGAGGAATTTGAACATCTACTGTTTTGGGTAATTGCAACTTGCACAACTGTATTTTCTCCATTCCTCTGGTACAAATCTTGGAGAGGCTGAGGCTGAATAGGCCAAGTAGCAAATCTAATAGTCAATGTCTGGTGCTCACAAGAAAGTAGCCTGGCACATTTTCAGAACCCACGGAGCAAATGTCTTTGGCCCTGGAGAGAGCGTATGCAGGACTTGCTGGTATAGGTATTCTATAAGTTAGTGAAAGTTAGGTGGAGAGAGTGGAGTGAAAATAAAATTGGATTTGTCTGTTAATATATTGGATATGTTGGCTACGTCCTTAGGGGAAAAGTAAGGGTTGTTATGCATTGGCTCCGAGCATTCCTGGGTATTACCATTAAGGTTAGTAAAAAAGCTGAAGAAAACTTTGTGGTTTTACATAGAAGAAATAGCAATTCTCATTTCAGATTTACTTTTGGGAGGATTTGATTTTCTGTTTCATTTCTTTATTGATCTTTTTTAGTTAATGTTTAGATGAGTTATTAAGCTTGCTTTTACAAGCTATGAGTTTTGTATAGCTAGTTTATATTACGGTTTCAAAGTAATGGCCTGTAAGTACCTATAATCCACTCAACATGTGGCTGTGATCAATAGAAATGAATGTCTTCTTCTTTAAACATATATAAAAATTAAATAAATATCTCTTTAAAAGGTTGGCCCTTTAAGGTGACCTGATCAGCCATGCCCCTTATTCCATAATACAAATGAAAGAATTTATTAGTATTGTCAGACCTCCTATACATCATGAATGCCCATTATTTCCAGTAAGAATTATGAAACATTTCTGAAAACTGATTAATCTCTCCCATCAAATCTCTAATTCCAAGCATTATCTCTGTTTAAAAAAAAAATTTTCAGAGGTATTCCGATAGAGTCCAATAATTTTAATATAGGCAACTGTACTTTACTTGGTTTTTGATTTATCGTGATCTTGAATTTGTGAATTATATGAAAACAAGACCTCTCCTTCTTATGTCTTGCTAATGGGCAAAAACTTGGCAGAACTCATCTCAATACCCAAAATGGAACTGTTTGATATGCTCACCTTCTCTGAAGTTGGTTTCTTCTAAGTGTAAAAATGCAGTTGAAAACTGTTTTAATATGCAGTAATCTAAACCTGATTTACAGAGTCTGTCAGCCATTTTACTTAAAAATAAAATGAGCAGTACTATCCTTTATGTTAACTGAAAATACAGTTTAAACAAAAATAGTTCATACAGCTTTTCCTTAAGGGTCCCGTGACAGACATGTAAGACAAGACAACAGTAAAGCATTGTAGAACTCAAATCCTGGTGTTGAAGACAAGTAAAACAGCATTGAAAGTGGAATAGTACTCATTAGTCAATAACTGCATGTCAAGTCGACACCCATCACCTGCTTGGAACCATGTTTCTGGTATGCCGCAAACTGGAGCATAAGTTTCAAATTACTGCACTGTCTAAAATCTGTAACCAGCAGACGAAATATCAAAGAATGGGTCTTAGTTGTATTGATTGAATGATGCCTTAATTTATGAGGGCATCATTTCCATTGCAAAACTATTGCCATTTGATTTTCTTCAGCACTCTGATTCTTCACCATGATGTTTGAGAAGGGTCTGCTAGTGTTCCTAAACCTCATTCATTGGCTTCTGGTAGTCATCTCCAGGGATTCCCTGGAGGTAGCCTCTTTTGGGTGCTTCTTTTGATATATTCCCCAGGATTGATCATAAATTGGAAAAACTCAAGTTTTTCACTGCACTTAGGAAGTCTTTTATTTAGTACAGAGTTGAATATGCTGCATTATTGGTCATTCCTATCCTTGGAGGAGGGCCTATGTGGTCTTGGTCATGGCCACATTCAGTATACAGTGCACAGTCCAGGCTCTCGGTCTTCTGCATTTAACGGCTAATGTATCTTAACGGTGTCATCTGCACTCCTAATGATGTATGTGTTGTAAAGAACTGTGAGGTGTAATAGGATTAGAACTGTGAAGTTCATCACCCCCATCCTAGCAATGGTTACACTCTAGCATGCATTAAAGAAGACTTGAGATTCAAGAGGTACTGTACCTTTACTCCAGAGTATATATATTAGTGTTCATCATATTGATCACTGCTGCAGTAGTCTTAGCTATATGGGCTATATCCTGCATAGGATATAACAGACGACAAGCTTTGAAAGGTTTAATGCACGTTCCAGGTGTACATACCATTAGTCAGCTTGACCTGAGATGAATAAATGATAGGTATGGGTACCAAGCCCTTCAAAGCTTTCCTGCTGCTGAACAGAGCACTCCTCAATGGCTTTCGGCGATCAATAATTAGCTTGTGCTCTTGCATTGTGGGCAGTTCCCTTTGGGGAGAAACCTTCCAAGTATTATTTTCTTTGTCTAAACTTGCTTTTGTCTTGAGGAAAGTATATTTTAAGCTATGAGAATGTGTTTTTATTGACTATCACATGACTTTACTTACTTTTAAACAAGAGTGCACTTTTGTTTCTGAAAGTTTAAAAGTTATTTTAAACATTTTAAAACTATGTTTTGTGCATTTGCGGAAACTGTTTTTAAATTACTTTTTGGGACTCATAAAGTCTAGTCTGTTTACTTCATTTTAATTAGTAAAAACTACTTTTAACTTCTTTGTAAATTTTACTGGCCTGTGCTGCTTAGTTTCCAAGGGAAAGAAACGCCATTTTGGCTTGACCATGCAACACTACTGGTTCTATGGTTGAACCTTCTTCCAGCCACAAAAAGAAAAAGTTAACTGCACAGCTTTTGCCACCACAGCAGGCTAGCAGTTTGCCTTAGCTGTAGGTGGGTGACTTTGCTGTGGCTAAAGCTGGTTCCTCAGACCCCCTCATCTATTTTTCCCTGATCCCCACAGTGTTGTCCATACAACTACTGTGGATTTAGCCATTTCCTTTGTGCCCATTGGGGTGGTCTTAGTGTACAAGGGCGAGCAAGTATTGTCCCTCTTGGGAGAGGGGACAGGTATAGTGCCCCTGTGTTGCAGAATGTTGTCCTCGTCCCTGTAGAAGCTGTTTTGGCCATTAAGAATCCTGTTTGCCTCAAATTTCCTGTAGAAAGAAAAGGGAAAACTAAACATTTATCTCCTGTATCAGTTTCAGTTAACTGGAGCAGTTTATTAAGTCTGAAGCAGGGTCTTATACAGGCTATTGACCCTTCTTATCAGCTGTTTTTGGTAAAAGAAAAAGGGATTTGTGTTTTCCTGATGGGATTCAAGAAATTGAATCTTAAGAGGAACGTGATGGGACAGATACAGATTGTTTCTCCTCTGTTTCTGATTCCGACTCTGAGAAGAGCATGTTATATGAACCTGCCTGTGAGGGATTCTCTTTCACTGAGACTTTTCAGAATGTATCTGTGTTTTCAGTGGGGGAACACTGAAGTTTCTCTGTCCCTCAGAAAATACTATGAGCGGTTAAAACTGGAATTCCCTGAGCCACTTCCTATCCCCTCAGTGCTGTCCGCATTGGAAGATCTGTTTGATACAGCCTGTGGTTCCCCCAACAGCCAGCCTGCTGCACCTAAGAAAGCAAATTTCAAATTGTTATACACTCATTCTAGACCTGACCCAACAGTGACAACTCATTACACTCCCAGAAAATGTTCCCAGTTACCTCTTTCTTCCCCATCACACCTCCAACATTTGCTGTCTACATGAGGAAAAAAATCTTTGGAGTCTACTAAAATACCCATGTAAACCCTTCCAAGGAAAGATCCTAAATCTTTGGGAGGCATACATATATCCCCCAATGTTTCTTTGTGAGTTGCTTATCCAATCTCTCTTCCCAGTCCTTTCTAGCCTCCAATGATAGATCCTTATAGTTATCATGCAATATTTTATATGCTCTACTAATTATTCCTTTTTTAATGGCAGCTTCTGTTCTAGATTCTACTGAAAACTCACCAGTGCTGGTCTTTAATTTAAGACTCCCCTATTTCTTTCTCTTTGCCTATATTCTGATATCAATTCTTGATAGGGAAGGCAATGTCTAACCTGCAGTCCAAATAAATTTTTAGCGTCTTCTCATTCTGTTATCTTTTCCTCTCTAGTTATTTGCTCCCAACACCTTGATTCTTTTGCCATTTTCTCCATTAAATTCCAGCCCCCTCTTGCATATTGCCTGTATCCTTAATTGCAGTCACCTCCTATTGGCAGAATCCCCATTCCTGTGTTGGATTAAGTCTTGGAATACATTTTGCTACTTTATGAATATAATTTTCTGCATGATTATTGTTATTCTCCTTAAAGGTCTGCATCAAAAATCCATCTGTCCTCCTTCATTGAGCTTCCTCGGTTTCATCATACCATTCCACTTTGAATTCTAGTTTTCTGCTTGTGCTTTGTATAGGAGTCTTAACTGTGTTCCTCTAAAACACCCCATGAAATTAAGTAATCCCAGTCTGCCTTGTTGTAATAGAAGAATCAGTTTATCCCACTTAAATCTTGCCGTCTTCACCTCCCAGATAAAATCCTTCAGCTCTTTATTAATTGCTATCCACAACTTCTCCTCTGGTTGCTAAAAAATATCTTGCTATCGATATCCATATAATAGAGCTTCCATTTTCTCAGGTTTTGTATTATTTTTTTGTTTAGTCTCTTCCCACATATCCTTAGCTGCCACAATGAAATAATTTTTAATCCATACTCCTAAATACTTAATTTCATCATGCCCCCATAAATATGGATATTGCTGAACCAATTTATGTGTGGGTACATAATTTACCACTGTTGACTTTTTTAGCTTAATTAATTTTATATCCTGAAAATATTTGGAACGGTCTCATAGCGTTCCACTACACCACAAAACATGAGCCGACAAAACTCACACGCATCCTTAAACAGAAGCAAAAAAATCAGATCATTTGGCAGCAAATAGTAAAAGCAGGAACTTTAATAAGTAGGTAAGCACTTTTGTGTATTCACATTTCATAGACTTTTTCAAAACCAGTTTTTTAATGGCTCTGAAGAAGTCTATGAAACGTGAATAGACGAAAGTGCTTACCTACTTATTAAAGTTCCTGCTTTTGCTGTTTGCTGCGTGGACGTTTTAATGTTTCACAACACTATAATGTCCCTTTCTGCTTTTGTCAAGTAAAAAATATAATCTGCAAATAGAGCCAGCTTTTCTTACTACTATACCAATTATATCCTTGAACTTCTGAGTCCCTTATTTTCTTTGCCAGTAGTTCTAAATATAATGTAAATAACAAAGAGGAGAGAGGACACCTGTGCCTGGTTCTATCAGAGAAGACCCACACACTTTAAGTTTTGCCTTCGATCCCTCATATATCCTCCTAATCAACCTTGTAATTTTATCAGGAATGCAGATGCTTCCATTGCAGTGCTCATAAAGTCCCAGCTTACTCTGAAAAATCCATTCTCTGCATCAAGATCCACCAACAACAGTGATATTGTCTTACATTCTGCTTCCCTCTGGATCATCAATGTTCTGTTAATGTTGTTAAATGTATGCATCCCTCCACAAAACCACATTGATACAGATCTATTGGTTTTGGCATCACTTTTGCCATTCCTTTAGCCATTGTAGACATAAACACTTTATAATCATGATTTAGTATTGAAATGGGCCTGTATGAAGCTGGATCTGATGGATCTTTATCCTTTTTAGGATTACAGCTACCACTGCTTTCTTCCAGGATGTTGATGCTTCTCCTCCTCTTAAAATACTGTTAAACAAAACCTTCCAGAACTTTATCAGATTTTTGCCTTCTAGCTTCCACACTTCCACAGGAATGCCATCTGTTCCTGGGGATTTTCCTGTTGATTTAGTTGTACATCACCATTTTTATATCTCATCTCCTATCTTGTTAGTAATTAAGCCTCATCTACCTCTAACCTTGGTATGTTTCATTTTTCCATAAACATTTCCTTTTGTACCTTTGCTTGATTTCCATATTTATCTGCTTTATACAAACTTTCATAGAATTTTCAAAGCATTTCAAATACTTCTACAGGATCTCTTGTTATCTTTCTTGTTAATATGCTCCTCAAGCTTGGCAACATCCCTTTCTATTTTCTGTTGCTGAAGTCGTTGTGCCAAAAATTTTTGTGCTCTAGAGTTATTATCAAAAATAGTTGCTTAGCAGCAGTCTTTCTAAATTCATGCATATTAAGTTAATCCCTTATTTCCTTTTAGAATTCTGTAGTTACTCCTCTTTTTGTTTTGTGGGATTCCCCCCTATTTTGCAGTACTGTAACATTTGTCAGTCCCTATAAATAATTCTTGTTACTTATTAACCATGTCTCCCTTTCTTTTATTTCCGCTCTATTTTTAAACTGCACTTTAATTTTATCCATTCCCTAGCTACATTTTCAGAAGAAATTTCTATCTTCTCCAATAGCTCCTGAATAATTTCTACTACCCATAATAATAATTTCTACTACCCATCCCTTAAATTACTCTCTTTTCAACAGATAAGTGAGAAAGTGGCAGTGTCTAATTTTTATTTCATTACCCTATTTTTTTTTTTTTTAGTTATTGGCGCATGATCTGAAATAAGCTATTGGGTGTATATCAAGACCTTCAGTTAAGTACGCATATTCCTGTGAAATGTAAAATCTGCCTAGCCTAGCCCAGTTTTTGTATCTTGGGTAATAATATGTAAATTCACTCTGAACTCCTAGTACTGAATTCATATCTTCCATGTGAAATATTTCCATAAATTTCTTCAAAAATGTACCCTCCTTTGTTAAATTTTTCCTTCTGGACTCACCCCAGACACACATTTACTGTTTCAGATCAAATTCCAGTCCCCACCTATAAATAATATTCTGTGCTGAAGCTGAGCATTTCTCCTAGAATTTTCTAAAACTCCATTGTAGCAGTTTTTGATCGACAACACAGATGGAATGTAATGGTAAGACATAACTTCTTTATTTCTCTCAGAATTTTCTTAAGCTTTATTATAGTAGTTTTAGATGGAATATAATGCCAGTGTAATCCTTATGTCTTGTCAATAGCCCCTTAGTACTACAAATCTACCATTGTTATCTTTTTATCCTGTTCTATCACTATTGGCGCTCCTCTTGCAACTAATATAAGTACTCCTCTTTTCCTTTGCCTCAGTATTCCGCTGAATAACCATCCTGAAAACCTTTCTTTTTCAAATTCACGTTTAATTCTTTCCAAGTGTGCCTCCAGTAGCATAGGTATTTGCACTCTACATTTTTAATATAGTTCACTACTTTCTTCTTTGTATTTATGTTTGAGACCATTCATGTTTAAAGACATTACAGACGGCAAAATGTTATTAAGTTATTATTCCCACCTTTTTATGACAGCTTTTTAAAAATGTTTAGTTCCAGCTTTTGTGTTATGCATATACCGTTTGGCAGGTAAATCTTTTATACAGTTGTTTGATGTCAGCTTCTTGTGAGCCTATGCCACATTTATTTATTTACATTTGTTAACTGGGTAGTGTCTGACTGGGCCAGTAACCTGTTTTCAGCAGAGACCCAGAGAGAAAAGCTCCACAAACAGAAAAGATACAATTAGTAAGATATAAATTATATATTAATAATCCTATGTTAAAAAAAGTAAATTATTTTGTTAGCAAATATAGAGCATAGCAACTACATATATATTGATAACTGAGTATTTTAATAACTATCCGAGACTAAAACAATAAAAAAAAAATGTTAAGAAATTTACATAGCCACACAGAGTGTAGTATAATACAGAGATAATTGGTCACTGAAATACTTAAAAAAAATTGTCAGAGAGCATACCAATCATTTCTTGAGCTGTTCAAAGGTGATGAAAGAGTGTTGTGAAGTACTGTCGTCTTACAAAACTTTTTGTTTTATTGATAGCCTTAAAACAAAAAAGTACCCCCTAAAACCTTTGTACATCTTCAAATATTGAAGTTTTAGCCTCCTAATAAGAACAAATGTTCCAAACTGATAGCCACCCACACTGACTTGCGATAACCTATTTATGCTAAGATGCATGGTACAGATTGTGATTCTGCTAAGTGATGTCTGCCTTTGTCTTATCTTTAAAGCTCTCACAGCTCGGGAACACTTGGACACTTTCAGAAAACATTTCTCCAAGCCATTCTTTTTTATCAGATTGTCTACTAGAGACATGAGAACCAGATACAACTGCCAAGCATACATCTGTTTACTAGAAAAAGACCTATAATAATCAATATTCTTTTTCATTTGCTTGCTTTCTCTTGAAATATGTTACTAGATTAAGCCAAGGACCTTAACCCAGTCATTCCCATATGCAAGAATGAGAAGAAGCACACCATTTTTTTCTTTTGTTAAGGTCTTTTAACACGATTTTTTTTTACATTGCAGTTCCTACATTTCTTAAAAGTAACTGAGAAGACTTTACTTTATAGCATGCAAAGAAAATTATGCACTATTAAGTAGTACCATTAAGAAAAAATAGTTACAGTTAACTTTATCCCTCCTCTTCCCCTCTCCTGAGTATTTTTCTGAACATTAATAATATGAAAGTAGGGTATATGCTTTAGAGTTCTCTACATATTGAACAGAGCCCAAAAAAGTCCAGTATTTCCAGATTTTCTTGTTCTGTCATGTTTCACAAATATAATTATTGCTCTGCAATCCCACATTTGTCAGTTTCTAAGTTAATGGCTTTATTTCTGTTTATCTCCATCTGTCATATCCTGTCTCTGCTTCATTTCCAAGGTACTGTCAGTTCTTCTTGTCAACTGTTGTGCTTTTTCCTTCGCTCAAGCATTTTCTGTTAGAACATTGGAAAGAGTTTCATTGGCACAGTCTCTCTGTGGTCTTTTTTACCAGAGGAACAGGAAGCAGAGTCTCTTTCTGTTTGACAGCTCACTTTTTGTTGGACAAACATTTGCATTTCTTCCTTAGCATGTACTTCATCAAAAAATGATTTTGTCCCTCCAGGAAAAATATTTTGAAGATAGCTGGGGTCAGAAGTTTGAATCTCATACTTGCATCTCAATATTCCCTGAATAATGGAATAAATGTATTCCTCTTCTGCTTGGTGTACAATGAGTAGTCATTCTCTGCAACCACTCTGCTGTCTCCCACTTTTAGTACTTTGTCCTTCTGCCATGGTTTTGTCAGAATCAACTCCTTTTGCTGGTAAGATTGCATCTTTACTATTAAAGGTCTAGGTTGCTTTCTCATACCCAAGTTTGGAGCATACACACAATGTGCTGTTTTGATTAATAGTTCCTGTTGTGGAATACTAATCCAGTTGCTTATTTATGCTTTCACAAAATTAATACTGTTTATTTCTTCTAGCTTTTCTGTTACAGCACAGAATCTCATGTATTCCCTATGTGCTGTGTTCTCTAGTTCCATTATTTTTAAACATCTCTTCTTCTGCAGTCTCATATATTCATCCAGCCTTTTCTTCATTTCGACCTCTGTGTTTTACAGTTTTATCATCTTATCTGAATAGCTGTTTAAAGCTTCTTCCATTTTTCCAGCCTTTTATTGTTTGAATTGATATACTTCATTAGTGTTTCATTTATTTTAATTTAAAAAACGATTATTCTAATAATAAAAAAAAACAGTTTCCTGCCTTTTCTGTAACTAGTCTAGTCCAGGTACAGATTTCCTGTATCCTGGACTGTTTGTAAGCTTCTTCGATCTGCTAGTTCTCTCCTCTCCTGCACTTTTACTAGCTTATTAGTCTAGCACTTTACCAGACGTCTTGTAGCAATTATTGTAGCACACACAAGTGCTACCAGCACTAAATGTTCTACAAGGAAACTCCAGTAGTTATTATAATGCCCACCCCTCCAGGCATGTCTAAAGGTCAGTTCCCTCTGCTTTTTCATATTAACCTGGTGAACCTAGGCATCCTGAGGCAATGTAGCAACTGTCTCATGTACACTGATAACCATCTCTTCTTATCTCCCAATGCTCACTTGCGAGAGATGCACTTGTATATCCAAATTGGAAGCCACGCACTCTCCAGCCAAGACCAGAATAGCTGGTCAAGAGGAAAAGGTCAACACTTGCACCACACCACATGGAACACCAGAACACACACCAGCACTGCCTTCACATAAAAACACAAACCACAGATCCACCTCCACAGAGGCTCTCAATAAAAATCTACCCAAACAGCAGAGACCTCCAAGGCAGAAACGCACTCGACCACCACAACACTAATCACGAGACACATAACCCTCCTAAACCGTGTGCCACTCGACCAAAGCCTCTAAGGCAAAACAGCATGCCCAACACACTAGACATAGGTGAATTGATAGTGAGGCACACTGATGTCCCACTCACTAGGTTGAATAAGGAGAAAGTAACAGTCAGCTGCCTGTCAGGTGCCAGGATCCGCCACATAACCCACGCACTCAGGTCCCTCAACAACAGGTACAAATATGACTCTCTCATTGTACATGTGGGTGTGAATGACCTGAGATGTACCTCCCTGGACTACATGAAAAGAGACACGGAGGAGCTCTCGGATTATGTAGCCCAGGCAGGTATGATCCTAGCCCTGAGCAGCCTCCTACCATCACCTAGAATGATACCACAGTACTAGCAGAAAATGATTGATTTCAACAATTGGCTAAGTTTCTGGTGTCATTCTAAGGGGATCCAGTATCTGCCTGGGATGACATGATTGACATACCTCGATGCTTTGCCAGAGATGGCCTGCATCTGTCACCCCTGGGCTTCCAGATACTGGCCAAGGTTCTTGCCACCCCTATAATACCTTTTTAGGCAGTGTTCCAAAGACCAAATTACCACCATAACAGCTACAAGTAAATGCAATCTGAGGGTCATGCTGCGCAACACTAGGTCTAAATCTCAAAATGCACTCACTCAAAGCACTCCTTAAAATGGAGAACATCGACATTTGTGCTGCAACAGATACCTGGTTCAAGGGAGCAGAAAGCACCCCTGCATTATCAGGCTATAACTCATTCCACACCTTTCGGCCCCAGAACTTGGACAGAAGCTCCAAAGGAGGTGGTGTTTCCATATTCATAAAGGATGTGCACACCTCCAGACTGGTAGCCTAACATAACACATCAGGGATACTTCAGGTGCAGCTAACATCGGGTAAGACAGCAGTTCAGGTTGTAGCCTGCTATAGGTCCCCAACCATGTCCCAAGACTCGCACTCCACGTTCCTATGCCCTCTGGAGAATATCAGGGTCCAACCTAACACTCTCATACTGGGCGACTTCAACTACCCCTCCATTAACTGGGAAAACTTTTCATGTACCAATTCACTTGCCCAACGTTTCCTGGAATTCATTAATTCCAATGCCCTGGACCAGCTCGTTCTTACCCCCACTAGAGGTAGCAACATCCTTGACCTGGTCATTGCTAACATGAGCGACAGTTTCTCTATACCAATAGTCAACTCCTCCCTGGTTAGATCCGACCACAAACTAATCACCTTGGAAATCCACATCCCCCCACCCACACCCCGCAAAGGTAACCACCATGAAAAACTTTTCCAAAGCTAACTTTGGGCTCCTAAATATAGAGGTGGCTAACTTCACGGAACCCATGCAATTGGAGAACAGTTGCATGACCGCCGAGTCATACACTAATGCCCTGTACGAACACATGCACAAATGCATGAATCTCGCCATACCCAATAGAACCAAGATGCTCTCCTCCAAAAAAAAAAGGAAGCCAAGCTGGTGGTCCCCTGCCATAAACAAACTCTACAACAGGAGGAGGAAACTGATGCGGAGTAAGGTGATGTCCCAAGACTGGAAAAACTCCATTATCAGCCTCAACAAAAAGTTGAGATCCCTCATCAAATCCTCTAAAGCTTGCTGTGAAAACAGAATTGCAGCAGATAGTAAAGACAACCACAAGGCCTTCTATAGTTATGTAAAGAGTCTCCACAGCAATACCCAGATTTGCTTGGAGCTCTTGCAGAATGGCATCTCCTATACCAAGTCAACAGATATTGCCAATATACTGGATGACAGATTCAGTGCCAAACTTACCCCGCTCACCCCCACCAAAGGATCAGTTACAGTACCAGTAGATTGCCAGGCACCGAGTATTACTGCTGCACAGGTTAAAACAGCACTGTCCAAGGCCAAGAATACCGCTTCTATGGGACGTGACAATATCCTTGGCTGTGTTCTACATGAGCTACAGAGTGAACTAGCACCTCACCTATGTGCCCTGTTCAATCACAGCCTCAACTCCGGCTTTGTCCCTACCAAATGGTGCACTGCTACAGTCATCTCTCTCCACAAAGGAGGAGCGACTACAGACCCTGGGAACTATCACCCCATTAGCCTGACTAGTCTGATATGCAAAGCTATGGAACGCATCATTATGGAACTAATAAACGAGGATATAGGGAATCTCCAAACTCTGGATCCCACACAGTTTGGTTTTGTGAAGGGTAGATCATATCTGCTTAACCTGGTCGACTTCTTTGAGTCAGTCACCAGAGCTGTGGATGAAGGCAAGGTGGTTCATACAGCCTACCTTGATCTGGCCAAGGCCTTTGATGCCATTCCCCACTCAGGCATCAGAGAAAAGCTCACTAAGCTAGGCATCAACCCCTATATCACTAGGTGGGTTGCAAACTGGTTCACAGAACCCACAGTGTGAAAGTAGCTGACTTTAAGTCAGACTGCCGACCAGTCACAAGTGGAGTCCCAGGGTTCGGTCCTGGGTCCTCATCTGTTTGGTATGTACCTCTCTGAAGTCCAGGCCAACATGAAGGGACTCAGCCTAGTACCAACCTATGAACTCGGTCAGACAATCAGCCCTAGGGCCTATACAAGTCTAGCCATAACAATTCCCTGGCTATTTCTTCCCACACTCTTTACTTCCCTGGACCCCTGTCTAGCAGGGCGACTGACGTGATCCCCGGGGTGAATTTCCTTTCTCCCATCCGATCGTCAAGGTTCCTTTTGAAGAGGACCAAAGAGGCACTCTGCTTGACATGTATGGGCAATCTATTCCAGAGTCTGGGGAGTCTCTGGGTCAGGAACCTATCCCTCCAGCATGTTTTGTTTATTGTGATGACAAGGTTTAGATCCCTGGAGCATGTGGCTCTGAGGGATTGGGATTTCTTTAAGTGTAGCATGTCCAACAGCTCTGGGTTTGACATGGCCTTGTATGTTAAGCAAAGATCGCCTCTGAGTAGACGATATGTGACAGAGTATAGCTGGAGTTTTTTAAGGCGGTCAGCATAGGGCATCTGCTTTAGGCCTGTGATTCTTTTAGTGAGGTATTTCTGTGGCCTTTCCAGTTGTTGCAGATGTCTTGAGAGGTACATACCAAACGGGGCATTGTATTCTATAATGGGTCTAATGAGGGATGAGTACAGTGGGACAATGACCTCCTTTTTTCTGGATGAAAAGCCCTTAGTGATGAGGTGTGCCACATAGAAGGATTTCCTGACTGTTGTGGCGATGTGGTTATCGAAGGTGAGACCACTGTCCACCTGTGTCCCGAAGTCTCTTATCAAACTTTCGGTGTTTAGTGTACTGCCACCTATATGGTAATTCACGGATACATGTTTTTCCCCAAAGGGGATAACTATACATTTCTTGGCATTGAGCTTGAGCCCATGGCTCTGGCACCAAGCATTTGTTTCTGTAAGGCCCTTTTGTAGACTATCCACATAATTTGGGGATTCAATAATGGCTCCCAGTTTGCAGTCATCTGCAAACTTTGTTATCCAGAGTCCCTTAGTGTTGGCCTGTACTTCAGAGAAGTAGATGCCAAACAAGAGTGGTCCCAGGACTGAACCCTGAGGTACTCCACTTGTCTGGAGCTGGATTTGGAGTCGGCTACTTTTACAGTGTGGGTTCTATCAGTAAGCCAGTTGGCAACCCATTGGGTGACGTAGGGATTAATGCCCAGCTTAGTAAGTTTATCTATGATTCCAGAGTGGGGGATGGTGTCAAAGGCCTTGGCAAGGTCTAGATAGGCTGTGTGGACCACTTTACCCTTGTCCATGGCTCTGGAGACTGATTTGAAGAAGTCAATCAAGTTCAGGAGACAAGATCGGCCCTTCACGAACCCAAACTGGGTGGGGTCCAGTGTTTGAAGGTTGCCAATGTCTTTGTGTATAAATTCCATGATAATACACTCCATGGCCTTCTGGTTCACAGAAGATTGCAAGTTGGTTGCCATAATTAACTCCCCAAGTGATGTTGACATTGTACAAAAAGGCCTCACTGAGACCAATGACTGGTGACAGAACCATGGCCTTAAACGCAATGCCAAAAAATGTGTCGTCATCCCCTTTGGGAAAAACCTGATTCCTATGAATTACTACATCAGTGGTAGTCCACTGAACACAGAAGGCATTGTAAGATATCTGGGAATGCAGGTTGACAGCAAACTCTCTTTTGACCACCACATTGCCACTGTGGTCTGAAAGTCCTTCTATGTGCCACATCTCATTACTAAGGGTTTTGCATCCAGGAAGAAAGAAGTCATTGTCTCCCTCTACTCTTCCCTCATTAGACCAATCATCGAGTACAATTCCTCATTTGGCATGTACCTCACTAGACACCTGCAACAACTGGAGAGGCCGCAAAAGTACCTAAGTACCTCACAAAGAAGATCCTAGGCCTTAAACACTTGTCCTATATGGACAGACACAAAAAAACTCCAAGTATTCTCTGTCTCATATCGCCTACTTAGAGGTGATCTCTGCTTGACTTACAAAGCCATGTCTAACCCAGTTCTGTTAGAAATGCTACATCTAAAGAAATCCCAATCCCTCCGCATAACATGATCAAGAGACCTCAGCCTCATTACCACAATCAACAGAACAAGCTGGAGGGACAGGTTCATAACCCAGAGGCTGCCCATGCTATGGAATAGACTTCCCATACATGTCAAGCGCAGTGCCTCACTGGCCCTCTTCAAGAGAAATCTTGATGAGTGGATAGGAAATAGAAAATTCAACCTGGGGATCAATCCAGTGACTCTACTCGACAGAGGCACTGGGAACTGTGGTCGGGTGGCACAATGCCAGGGTAATCCTATGGGCTAGGTTTGTAAAGGCTCCAGGGCCATTAGCCTAGTACACACCTATGAACCTATTAGAAACAGTTTCTCCGTCCCAATTGGGAAGAGGTTTTTTTTTTTTTTTATGTATATAATGTTTTTGATGCAAAGAAAGAAAGAAAATGCCTGGATGTGACAGTGCCCAAGTTCAGAATGATTTCACTTTACAACCTGTAACCCTTTCTTTCCCTCTTCATTTTTTTTTTTTGTTAATCTTGGATTTAAAAGATGCTTATCACATTTCTATTTATCAAGACTTCAGATGTTTCTTAAGGTTTTACGTGTTTCAGTTCTTTGCCTTACCCTTTGGGCTATCCAGTGCTTCAAGAATTTTTCACAAAGTGTCTAGCTCCTGTTAATAGCCCATTGCAGGCTGTAGGGTATCAACGTTTTTTCTACATTCAGACAACTTGCTTATCTTTGCAGTGTTTTTCAGTGTCAGGAAATCTCCATAATAACACAGAAAAGTCTGTTTTTGACTCCATCATGCATCTGAGGGTGTCTGTTGGATACCTCAATACAAATAGCTTTTCTTAAACTGGAAAAATAGATCTATATTTATGTTTTAAATGCCTTTATTAAATTGTCTGTTAAGACATAGGCAAACATAAGTTAATAGAAAATAAAATAAAAATGTTTCCATTTAAATACAGTGTACATCTCATATATTTTCTTTGTTACTATAATCAGTCCAACATCACAAAAAAAATCCAGAATTCCTGCCTTCCCATAAATTTCACTCCTTTTCCTCCTGAACATTATTAGGCATCTATTTTTCCCACAATTTCCATTTACTTCTATGTAGTTTGCTCCTTCCCTTTTCTGAAGATTACTCTTCCAGTTATTTTATTTCTGTTATAATATTCATTACCTCATATACAGTTGATGTAGACTTTGATTTCCGTTTTCTAGTAATTGCTTTTTCAGCAGCCAACAGAGCTAAACGTAACAAAGCTTTACTGTGTCTAGAAAATTCATATCCTTTATCCCAGCTCAAAAGAATAATTTCCTACTTACAACTGTTATATGTATCTAGAGATTTATAAATGTATAGACACTTCTGTTTATTAGAATTTATATATGTGTGTTTATATGTGTGTGTGTGTGTGTGTGTATATATATATATATATATATATATATATATATATATATATATAAAATATAGCTAGCTAAAAGCATGTATACTTCTGTTTGCTAGAATATATGTAGAAAAAGTCAGTTAGATGCATACATTTCTGTTTGCTATTTTATATATATAGGTTCATAGGTAGGTACTAGGCTATCTGCCCGAGGGCATTTATAAGCCTAGCCAGAGTGTGTCAGCTTTCGCTGCCCCATTGATTAATTAACTGAGCCTCTGTCAAGAACAGCCAATGAAGTGATCCCAGGGGTGTATTTTCTGTTACCCATCCACTCGTCAAGGTTTCTCTTGAAGAGTGTTCGTGAGGGGCTCTGCCTAATGTAGTTAGAAATTTTGTTCCAAAGCATGGGGAGTCTCTGTGACAGGAATCTATCCCTCCGGCATGTTCTATTTATTGTTGTGGCAAGGTTTAGCTCACTAGAGCGAGTGGCTTGCAGTGACTTGGATTTCCTTAGGTGGAGCATGTCCATCAATTCTGAGTTGGACATGGCTTTGTAAGTCAGGCAGAGATCACCTCTGAGTAAGCGATATGCCACTGAGTGCAGCCGGAGTTTTTCCAGTCGGGCTGCATAAGACATATGTTTGAGGCCAGTAATCCTCTTGGTGAGGTACTTTTGTGGTCTTTCCAGCTGTTGGAAGTGTCTTGAGGTACATCCCAAATGAGGCATTGAACTCTATGATGGGTCTGATGAGTGACGAGTAGAGGGGCACTATAACAACTCTATTTCTAGATACGAACCCTTTGGTAATTAGATGGGCTACATAGAAGGATTTCCTAACTATGTGGCAATATGATTGTCAAAGGAGAGATTACTATCTACCTGGGTCCCCAGATCTCTTATTACCTCTTCTGTATTAAGGTGGCTGCCACCTATGAGGTAATTCATGGGTATTTTGTTTTTCCCAAACATGATGACTATGCATTTTTTGGCATTTAGCTTGAGACCATGACTTTGACACCAGGTGCCCATCTCAGTAAGGCCCTTTTGGAGAACGTCCGTGTCAGCCGGAGAGTCAGTTATGGCTCCCAGTGTGCAGTCATCGGCAAATTTGGTTAGCCATAGTCCTCCTGTGTTTGCCTGTACTTATGAGAAATATATGCCAAACAGTAGGGGTCACAGGACCGAGCCTTGTGGGATACTACTTGTGACTGGTTTAGAGTCGGACCTGGAGCCCGCTATTCTTACCGTGTGAGTTCTGTCTGTAAGCCAGTTGGCAACTCATCTCGTGACGTAGGGATTTATGTTCAGGCTGGTGAGTTTTTCTATAATTCCCGAGTGGGGAATGTTGTCAAAACCCTTGGCGAGGTCAAGGTAGGCTGTGTGAACCAACTTCCCCTCATCATTGGCCTTGGTGACTGTCTCGAAGAAGTCAACCAGGTTTAGTAGGCATGATCTGCCCTTAACAAAGCCGAACTGGGTTGGGTCAAGTGTTTGGAGATTCCCAATGTCTTTGTTAATGAGTTCCATGATGATGTGCTCCATAGCCTTGTAGACCAGGCTAGTCAGGCTTATGGGATGATAGTTACCAGTGTCAGTTGTGGCCCCTCCTTTGTGGAGTGGAATAACCGTTGCTGTGCGCCAGAGGTTGAACAGTGTGTTTAGGTGGGGGGGTTAGTTCGTTCTGTAGTTCATGCAAGACGCAGCCTGGGACACCATCTGGCCCCACTGATGCTGTGCTTTTGAAAAGGCTGTTTTCACCTGTGCATCTGTGATTTCCAGGGCACTTCACTTTTCTGGTATTGTTGTGGGCCCTTTTGGGGGTGAGAGGGGGGGTGAAGTTTGCACTGACTCTATCTGCCAGGATGTTGGCAATATCAGTAGGTTCAGTATATTTTGTGTCATTTTGCACTAGCTCAGAGCATATCTGTGAGTTGCCACTTAGATTTGTGGCATAGCTAAAGAAGGCTTTGTGGTTATCTTTTGAATTCTTGGCTATTTTTCTTTCGAAGTTAGCCTTGGATGATTTTAGTTTCTTACTGATACTGATCAGGGATGTCTTTCCTTCTTGGGATTTGCTTTTTTTCTGAACTAGTTTCCTCCTTCTATTGTATAGCCTGTTTATGGCAGGGGTCCACCAGACTGGTTTCCTTCTCTTAGGGGAGTGAGTCTTGGTTTTGCTAGGGATGGCATGATCCATGCATCCTTGTAGGTGCTCATAGAGTGCATTTGTAAAGGTTCCTGCATCTTGGACACTGTTATCCTTTAGCGTGGGGGCTGTGAAACTTACTACCTCTGTCTTAAGTAAGGTGAAGTTTGCTATAGAAAAGGTTTTCACTGTGGTTTCCTTGGTTGGGGGTAGTGGTGTGGTGTGGACATCCAGAGTGATTAGTTTATGATCTGATCTAACCAGTGACTGGTTGACTTCTGGTGCGGAACACCTGTCGCCCATGTTGGTGATGACCAGGTCCAATATGTTTTCACCTCTGTTAGGGGAGTTTACCAGCTGATCCAGGGCATTTGAGTTGATAAATTCCAGGAAGCACTGGACCTGGGAGTTTGTACTTTAGTAGTTTCCCCATTTAACGGTAGGGTAATTGAAATTGCCCAATATCAGGGTGTTAGGTAGGACCTTCATGTTTTCCAGTGTCTCCAGAAAGGCAGGTGGTCCTGGGTCATGGAGGGTGATCTGCAGCAGACCACAATTTGCATTGCATTTTTGCCCGATGTTAGTTGCACATGGATGATCTCAGAGGTATCATGCTGTGCCACTAACCTGGAGGTGTAGGTATCCTTGATGAATATGGATACACCCTCTCCTTTTGTGTTTTGGTCCATGTTCTGTGGCTGAAATGTGTGGTATGAGTTGTAGCCCAGTAGTGCTGCGGTGCTCTGTGGATCCTTGAACCAGGTTTCAGTTACTGCACAGATGTCGATGTTCTCCATACTGAGGAGTGCTTCGAGCGCATGCATTTTGAGATTTAAACTCCTGGCGTTGAGTAGCACAACCTTCATTTTTTTATTTTTGCTGTTTACGGAGGTGTGTTTGACTTTTGAGCCTTACCTAAAAAAGGCAGTATGGGGGCAGCAAGAGCCTTGACCAGTATTCGAAAGCCTAGGGGGTGACAGGTGCAAGCCATCTCTTGTGAAGCAACGAGGCTTGTCGAGCATGTCATCCCAGGATGACAGACACTGGATCCCCTATGAATGACACCAGAAGCTTAACCAATTGTTGAAACTGATCATTTTTTCTTTATACTGCGGTGTCATTCTTGGTGAGAGCAGGATGCTACTCAGGGTCATGGTCGTACCCGCCTGGGCTACATGATCAGAGAGCTCTTCCACGTCTCTTTTCATGTAATCCAGGGATTTATGTCTCAGGTCATTCACACCACACCAACATGAACAATGACAGAGTCATATTTGTACTTGTTCTGGAGTGACCTGAGTACTTGTGTTAAGTGGCGGATTCTGGCTCCCAGCAGGCAGCTAACAGTAACCTTCTCCTTGTCCAGCCTAGTGAGTGGGACGTCAATGTGCTCGACTATAGAGTCGCCTATTACTAGTGTGTTAGGTATGTTATTTCGCCTTAAGGGCTGTGATTGTGCGGCACACTGATTTTGTGTTTTATGTGTTGTCTGGTTTGTGACGGGAGGTGCAGGTTTTTTTTGTGTCTGCTTTGGAGGTCTCTGATGCTTTTGCAGGTTTTTATTTAGAACCTCCGAGTATAATTTTGTGTATTTATGTGTATTTTTTGCCAGTGCTGGTTTAGTATGTCTGTGTGAGGCTGGTATAACTTGAAGGAAAATGCTGATAAGGATAGCTCCTTAATTCAAGTAATAACGGCATCCAGCTATATGTAATAATGTCTGGTACAATTTCAAGGAAAAAGGCTGATGAGAAATTCCTGAGACCCAGGTGCAAGACTCCTCACCTGATCGGAGATGGGAACAAAAATGACTCCTAAAAATTATTCACCTTGAAACAGAACAAGACTGTATGACATCAGAAAATACCAAAGCAACAGACTGTAAATTCCAAAGGTATTAAACAATGACATACTGTTTCTTGGATAAGATCTGGATGGTACAGAAGAACATATAAAAAAGGACATTAAAAGTGTATAATGTTGGATCTGATTTCTTGTTAGATCTGTATACTGGAGATTATCATCCATGCTGTTTGAAAAGCATAACCTGAAACATTAAAGATGTAAACTGTACAGAGTTGTATGTGTCGTCTGTTGCATAGACAAGTTATCTTATTAGTATTGCACATAATAAAACTGCACAGACAGGGCACCAAAGCAGCAGCACAGATATCAGCATTTGGTTTCAAACTTCTGCAATTAATTTTTTAACAACCATTTGATTACTCAATATTTCTGGTAGATTGCTCTGTAGGGAATTTTTAAAATCTGCCAACTCATTACAGTCTTAAAACATATATCCCAGTTACCTCTTTCTTTACCATCACATCTCCATCATTTGCTAACTACCTGAGGAAAACTTCTTTGAAGTCTACTTGGGTATAAAAATACTTATGGAAACACTTCCAAGCAAAGATCCTAAACCTTATGGACTTGGTTGCATACTTGGAAGCCAAAGTTATGCCTTCTCATTTTTTATTCTTGTAAATTGCTTTTTCAGTCTCTCTTCGTAATCTTTTCTAACATCCACTGATTGATTCTCATAATTATCAGGCATTATTTTATATGCCTTGCTAATTATCCCTTTTAACAGCTGTTTCTGTTGTAGATTTAAGTAGAAAATCTAACCGAGCTGGCCTTTCACTTAAACCCCCATCCCTTTCTCTTTGCCTATACTCTGAAATGAAACCCTGGTAGAGAAGGCAGTCTCTAGGCTGCAATCCCAATATCTTCTTGGCCTCATCCCACTTTATTACTTTCCTGCTTGAGTTATTTGCTGTCAGTATCTTAGTACCTTTTCTATGTTTTTCCAGTACATTCCAGCCCCCTCTTGCGTATTTTCTGTACCCCTACTTGCAGTCATCCCCGTTGACAAAATCTCATTTCTTCATTCCAGTTTTGGTTTAGTTCTTAGAATACTTTCTGCTACTTATTGAATATAATATTCATCCCTTTTTATTTCTCCAAATTCTTTTGGGTTTCTAATACCATGACTGGAATAGACCCCATTCCCAAGTCAAAGTGTGGTTAAAGTTTATGAAATTAGTATTGTTTCAGTCTTTAATGTCAGGCAGAAGTGCTCTTCGCAGCTCCCACAAAGTGCCCAGTAATGACTCCTCCTGAAATTCGTATGGAGGTACATGTATCAGTAACGTACCTAAATATGATTGTAGATTCTTTTTTTGTAACACCTATTGCTCCTGGTACTATTGGAACTTTCTTCCACATTGCTCTCATTTCTGCTTGCAAATCCCGATATTTTATGACTGTTTCTCTGTACTCAAGACACTGTAGTCACTGGGTGTAGCGGTTTCATTGATCAATGCTACTTTTGTCTTCTTTTCATGGACCACTATATCTGGTTTTTGTCATATCTATCTCTTGAACTGTTGGTAATGGGTGATCCCATGTGATGTAGACTTAATCATTTTTTGTGATGCTTTGTGGCTCATGTTTCCAGTGTTTTTTAGCTACTTCAGTATTATAATGTTTGCACAATCACCAGTGTGACAGTCTTGCCACATTATTATGCCTTTCAGTATGCAGTCCTTCTGCCATTAGTATGTCACAACCAGCAGTAAGGTGTCCAACTGTTTCCATATTTTTATTTATTTATTTATTTTTTATTTATTTATTTTTTTAACAAAACCTGCATTTGTCTGTTTCTCCCACATGTTCAATGGACTTTGTACACCAGTGTGTACGTAGTTCACTATCTTGGGCCGTCAATATTAACCTTTCACCTTTTGGTTTAAGTTCACCTTTCCTTAACCATTCCTGCATTCGATCTTGATCGACATAAGCTTTTTCCAGGAGTTTTCTATACTTGCAACTATATTTATGCGTTTTTCACATTTCTTGCCTTCTCATCTGATCCTTCACCTTTATATTCTTTTTGGTTTTTGGCATATTCAGTTGGTGCTGATATGCTTCTGCTAGACTAAGAAGGGAAGTAATCATAGATTTATTCTTATGTTTCAAACCTTTCACCATGTTTGGGTCTTGTGAGGTTAGCAGATGTGTATGCGGTCCAATGATTTTAGATCTATACATGTAATATTTTAGAGGCCCATACCTTCTTCAGAACAGGAAATATATAATCTTGGTATGCAACGATGAGCATGACACACCTTCTTCTTTTCCTGTCATATCTATCCAACACCTTTTCTAACCAGGCCAGTCAATCACTCCAGAACTGTAAGTTAGGACAGGAAGACCAAATTGGTTTATAGTTTCAACTTTGTTCCTAGATGTCAACGCTGTTTTCAGGATTAATTTAAGTTTTCTAAACTATTCCTTACTGAGTTTTATTTGCACTTGTTCATGTTTTATTGTTGATCCTTTATCAATTTCCAAATATTTATACACTCCTTCTTGCTCAAGTTTTTATATTACATTCTGCCCCACCTGATGTTGTCTAATTGCTGCAGCTTTCCTGCTTTAAAGGTTACTTTTGCACATTTATCAAGACCAAATGACATTCTTATGTCATCTGAAAGAAGTTCTGACTACTTGCAGTTGTGCTTTTAGTTCCTCATCTGATGAGCTATACAGTTTTAAATCATCGACAAAGAGAAGATGAGAAGTCTTTACACTTTGTTGTTTTCTGGGAGCCAAATTATAGCCATGACCTAATCTGTTAAGCAGACAGCTTAATGGGTTAAGGGCAAGACTAAAGAGCAGTGGTGACAGAGAGTTACCCTGGAATATCCCTCTTTGGATTTTTATCCCTGGAATAATAATTTGTCCTTTGTCATGGCTTAACTGCAGAGTGGTTTGCCACTGTTTCATGGTTGCTGTGATGCAGTTCATCAGTGTAGGATGTATCTTATACATTTTTAAGCACTCTTTTATCCATGGATGTGGGATACTGTCAGATGCTTTTTTGTAGTCTATCCATGCCATAGATTTTTCCCCTTTTTACAGTTCTCCAGTATGACTTTAAGAACAAATGATCCTTTGTTTCATATGACTTTCTTTTATTACCCTTTTGTTCTATTGCCATAATTGACTTTTCTTCTAAATGACTATAAACTCTGCTGGCATCAGTTCCTGTGTATAGTTTATATGTCGTCGGAAGGCAAGTTACTGGTGTATAATTTTTAGGGTAGCTTGCAGGTTCACTCTTAAGCAGGAGCATTTGTTTTTCCTGTTGTTTGCAGGCCGGTGTCTGTCTGGGGTGTGCATATAAACAGTTCTTACTCAGACTAAATCTTTGTGCAGAGATGTTAATACTTTGACATAAGTGAAGTACTGCATCTGGGCCTGGGGTTTTCCATTTAGATCTCTCTCTGGCTGTTACTTCATCCCATTTCATATCCTGTACATTTGAACTTCTTATTCTTTCTTTTACTTTTTCTGTCCATTTAGCATCTTTGTGTTCCACAAGATCTTCATAAATAGTTCCCCAAACTGTATCTATTTTTTTTGTGATCTTTCAGTTCCTTTTACCTGGTTTCCCAATTCTGTATAAAACGTTTTTTAGGTCATCAGTAAATTGCTTATTTTATACTTTTCCTTTATATTTATCTGTGTATCTTATAAGTTTTTCTTTGTGTGCTGATATTTTTAGTTTATTATTTGCAATAGTGTAAACTAAATCCTGATCCTTTATAATACTGTGCATTGCTTTTATCACGTCTGTCTTTGAGTATTTTTGTTGATCTGTTCCTTCTTCTATACTCTTCTAATAGTGACACTTCTTATCTTAATTGCTTTATAGTTTTCTCTATTCGATACTTCCATGATGGCATTAGATTTATCCCCGTCCTTTCCCTCACTACCGTGTGTTCTTGTGGTAAGACTTTATCTGTTATAAATTTGGCTGCACAGTAATGTATTGTATTTACTTCTGTTGTATCACATGAATCTCTATGGACAGTCCTAATTACTGTGTACACTTGTTTTATCAAACTTCTAGCTTTTGGGTTTTGACCTTCTGCAGTGGTATTTCTTTCATTATTCTTAATACATCTACCCATCTCTATTACATCAAGTAACTCTTCTCTTAGATCATTTTTTTTTCTAAACTGAGGGCACATTCTTTCTTTGCTATTTTCTGCAGGCATTCTGTAGAAAGTTCCAGAGCTTGGCAAAATCTCCTTTCTTCAATCCAGTATTGGTTTAGTTCTTAGAATACTTTCTGCTACTTATTTAACATAATATTATGTGTGGTTGTTGTTATTCTCCTTAAGGATCTGCATCCAAAATCCCTGTCTTTCTCTGTCTATTTTTTTTTTATTTTTCTATTGCTTCATCATCATCCCTTTCCATTTTGTGAATCATCTTCTGCTTGTATTGTGTATGAGCTTTAACTGTGCAGCTCTAAACTGTCCCTTCAAATCAGGTAAACCTAACTCACCTTTTTCTATTGGAAAGATCAGTTTATCCCACCTATCTGGGAGGGAAAGAGGGTAAAAGTTATATTTCCTTCAGTCCCTTTTACTAATTCTTGGCCATACCTTCTCCTGGAGTTGATAAAAAGTATCCCTGTCCTGTAAACTGACTAAAACATTTTCACTGATTTATTTATTTATTTTTTTTTATGGATATGGATACTAAAATAAAATCACAGTTTCCAGTTTCTCAACTTCTGTGTTATCTTTGGTTTAGTCTCTTCCCATATACCCTTAGCTGCCATAGCAGAAGCTTTTTCAGTCAATACTCCTAAATACCTCATCTTATTATTTGCGTATAAATGTGTATTGCTGAACCAATTCGTATGTGAATTCATAATTTACGGCTATAGCTTTTTTATTTTCATTATTTTCATTTTATATACTGAACGGACTTTAAACTACTTCAAAATGCTCTACAACACAGAGATGTCCTTTTCTGGGTTTATCAGGTACAAAATAATATCATCTGCAAATAAAGCCAACATTTCTTAATTACTGTACCAGTTATATCATATTTCTAAGTCCGTTACTTTTTTGTCAATGGCTCTAAATGTAAAGCAAATAACAAAGGGAAAAGAGGACACTCTTGCTTGTTTCCTCTGTTCAAACACGGCTTAACTGAGAGGAACCCTCCCATTTTAATTCTTGCCTCTGATCCTTCATATGTCATTCTAATTATTAGTATTGTATGAGAGAATGTGGATGCTTCCAAAGTCCTCATATAATCCCAGTGCACTCTGACAAATGCTTTCCTCTGTATCAAGATCCGCAAACAACAGAGTTATTCTCTTACATTCTGCTTCCTTCTGGATCATTATTGTTCTATTAATGTTTTCAAATATTTGCCTCCCCTCCACAAAAAAACACAATGATCCATATCTGTCAATTTTGGCAACACCTTTGCCATTCTTTTAGCTAATATAGACAAAAACACTTTATAGTTGTGGTTTAAAATTGAAATGAGTCTATATGGTGCTAGGTCTTGAAGCATCTTTGCCATATTTAGGTAACACAGCTCCCACAACTTTCTTCCAAGATGTGAGTGCTTCCCCTCTTTTTTAAAATACTAAACAAAATATTCCAGATCTTTATCACTTTTTCCCACCTAATTTACAAACTTACGCAGGAATATATGCAGTCTGTTCCTAGAAACTTTTTCTAAAGATTAATCATACATCCCTGTTTTTAACTTGTCACTACTGTCTTAACTGTTAGTTGTTGAGTCTCGTCTACCTCTAATCTTGACATAATTAAGGCTTCCATAAATGCTCTTTCTTGTTTTCCACATTTCTCTAATTTATACAAATCTTGATAACATTTTGGAATATCTCTAAAATCTGTACAGAATGTCTGACAACCCTTTCAATGTTCTGTTGCTTAAGTCACTGTGCTAACAGTTTTTGTGCTCTGTAGTTATTAAAAAAGTTGCTTAAATGCAGTCTTTCTAAACTTGTGCATATTATCCAGATGCCATCTTATTATGTATTTAGCACTCTGCAGTTGCTCCTCCTCTTGTTTTTTTTCCCTCTTGTTCTGCAATTGCTTAACTTTGTCTGCCCCTCTGAGTAATTTCTGTTACTTCTTAACCATATCTTTCTTTTTTATTTCAACCCTATTTTTAAACTCCATTTTCATTTTTTCCTGATCACTAGTTTTCTCAAATAATTTCAATTTCCCATTCCTTCAATTCATCTCTTTTTAGCAGTTGGGTGGGAAAGCGTCAGTGTCTTATTTTTACTTCATTGCCCTGCATTTTTATATTAGTTTTTATTGGTACATAATCAGAAATAGTGACTGGATGGGATGTCAAGCTTTCAATTAAATACACATGTTCCTGTGAAATGTAATTTCTGTATAGTCTAGCCCAGTTATGGTACCTTGGCAAATAATTTGTAAATTATGTCCGAGTTCCACTACTGAATTTACATCTTCCATACCAAATATTTTCATAAATTTCTTCAGAAGTCTACCCTCTTTTATTATATTGTCCTTTCTAGGTCACCCTAATACATCCTCACTACGGCAAATTAAATTCCAGTTCTCACCTATGAATAATAACCCTGGCTGAAAGCTGATTATTTCTCCCAACATTTTCTTAAGCTCTATAATGATAGTTTTTGGTGATGTATAAATACATACCATTGTAATACTCCTTCCTTGCCAATACCCCATTAATACTATAAATATACATTTTTTCCCATCATCTATCACCATTGGAGTCCCCTCTATCAATTAGTATCATCACTTCCCTTTTCCTCTGTCCCTGATTTTCTGCTGAATATCTTTTCTGAAATCCTCTTTTTTTCAAATTAACATGCTCATTTCTTTCCAAATGGGTCTCCTGCAGTGTTGCTGTTTGCACTCTGCATTTCTTAATATAATTCAATACTCTTTCCTTTTTATTTCTACCTGTAAGGCCATTCACATTCCAGGATAATATAGACAGCATAGTCATCATGATAAAAAGCTATTGTTCCCACCTATTACATGACAGTTTTTTTGAATGTGCATTTCATGCTTGTGTTGCATACATATAATGATGTTTGGCAGGCTGATCTTTTGTGCAGATGTTTCTTTTCAACTTCATTGAATCCTATGTCACATTTTTGAGACTTTTTGCTTTAATGACAGCCTTCAAACAGAAAACTACATAGAAAAGATCCCCATCCCACATTAAATGGGCATAAACGCACAGAACTATGTACATCTTTAAAACATTAAGTTTAATCCTCCAGAAGTTAGTAATTGCCCCAAATTTATGGCTGCACCTACAGGCATTTTATAACTGAAAATTAGCTTTACCTTTGTTAAAGCCCCCTTCCACTGATTGTCTGTTTTCTTATCTTAATTCTCCTTCCAAATATGGAAAGCAGCTTGTATGCTTTCAGAAAACATTAACTTTTTATTGTAATGTTATCAAATAAATTCACACTAAGTTCAACCTGGATCACACATAACTGTCATTCTTTTAATGCAAGTATGTGAAGTTGTTCAATCTCGCCGTTTGTTCTTACACGTGGGTACGGAGCCGATCCATCGGCTCCAAGTCAGCCACTTTCCAAGCTTAAGATCTTTCAGTAGCTCGAGGCATAGTACCTATCCCATGATGCTCTCTTACTAATCCTCAAATCTAGTTTGCCGCTGCAACGGATCACAAGTATTCAGTGTGCTCAAGCCAGTTAAGGTTTATTAAGAAGTATTTTCTACAGCTAAGTTTACTTTTTATGTATATATAAATATATCTGTTTTTCTACCAGTATTCCCTTGTTACACTGTTTTTTGGGGGGCTTTGTCCCTGTTTAGTGTGTTTATTGGAGGGAGTTGCTCTTGGGCCTTGCCCTCTCTTCAGTTGGTTACATCCTTTACTATAGTTGTACAGGGATCTATCTTTTCTCCCCTATCCCACTTTTTGGCAAGATTGTTATTAGATTATTATTGGATTGTACTGTTGTACTTTATATTATCAGGGATTTGATAAGTGTGTTTTCTCTGTGTTTCTCTTCTTTGTTATTGGATAGTACTATTGTACTTGATATTATCAGGGATCTGATAATTGTGCTTTCTCTTGGACGTGATGGCTGACAAAAAGCAGAAGTCCGGATTTAAAAGATGTGACTATGGCCAAAAAATGTCAATCACAGATAACCACATTTCTTGTGTTTATTGTTTGGGACCTCTCCATTTGCAGGAGGATTGTTCCATCTGCCACTCTTTTAGTGGCAGAGTTTTGTTAGAGAGACGTAGAAAACTTATTGATCGAGGTCTCTTAACACCTGAGATGTTATGTGATCCTATCTCGCCTACATTCTGACTGATGGGTTCGGAGCCGATCCCTCGGCTCCGACTCGGCACGCTTATGCCAAAGAGTGAAGTCTCTTATTGGCTGAGCTTACTATATCCCAGGATGCACCACTACCAGTCCCCCAGATCTCGTTTGCCGCTAACCTGCGAAGACGTGGTCTCGAGCTGGCTGAGCTGAGTAGTAATTTTACTAACTTTTTTCTGTCAGAATTTTGCTGTTCTTGTCATAAAAAGCTGTTTTAACGGCTATTCTTCACTTTTGTGTGTGTTTGGAGTTTGTAAGAAGACTTTGTTGTGTGATTGGGTGTTGATTTTGATTTTAGGCCTCCTTCATCTTAGGGCCTTCCCGGTCAGTCAACCCCCTTAAACTATAGAGGGTTTCAAAGTACCCTTTAGTTACGGTTTCTTTACCTAATCGGCAACTGTAAACCGATTATTAGGTAGTGTCAGTAAAACAGAAAGTCAGTGGATAGTTTCTTGTTTTCTCTGTCAGGGATTACTGATTTTTTGTTACTATAATGTCTCAGAATCCTAGGCCTTCGGGCTTTAAAAAATGCACCAAATGTAATTTCAAGATGTCCATCACAGACGATCACTCGCTCTGTGTGTATTGTTTGGGTGCAAAACATTTACAAGAGTCATGCAGTGTGTGTCACGCTTTTTCCTCAGGGGTCCTCCAGGAGAGGAAGAATAAACTTATTCTTAAAGGGTTAATAAAACCTTCCTTTGAAGAAGCTTTGGCATCCTCTCCTTCAGCTAAAAAGAAAAGGGCGTCTGCTCCGACCAGTCCGTCGGATCCGACCGCCAAAAGACATAGGCAGGCTTCTCCTTTGGCTCCAAGGACTTCGGAGCCGAGGGCGGAACGGTCTGCCTCGATGCCACCAGTCTCGACTCCTCTGGCTTCAGAGCCGATGGCTGGGGCATCGAGAGGCGGGTCACCTTCGTCGGCTCCACTGATCTCGGAGCCGACAAAGGTTGCCCGCTCAGACACTTCCTCCTCGGCGCCAAAGTCCTCCTCGGCACCGATGGAATCTAGTGTGGGTATTCCTTCGGCGCCGATAGTCATCGGGTCGCCTCGGAGCCGGTCCCCTAGCCCTTTGGGGCCGTTGGAGAGGCCATCTCGAACCCGTTCAGTATCCTCTCTGTCTTCGAGGATGTCGGATTCAGATATAGACAGGGTGCTCCAAAGACTGTTCCAGTCCCCAGTCTTTCAAAAATTTGCTTCGGCTCCGACCCAGTTGGCTTCGGAGCCGATAGCCCAGGCCCATCCCATTGCTATTCCTCCTCCGACCGCTTCGGCTCCGTCGGAGCAGGTGCTGTTGGAGCCGGTGGAGATCTTAGGGTCGGCTCCGACCCTTACTCCAACCCGGGCCTTCGGGTCCGAGTTTGGTACACGGACTTCTTCGGCTGGACCCGGGGGTGATGTTTCGGGACCTATGCTATCGGTTCCGAGCCTCCTTCTCGGTGCTTCGGCTGCGGGACTTCCGTCGGCTATCATGGCTCGGGACCGGACACTCCCAGGATTCTGGGGTCCGGCTTTCAGAGCTATGAGGAGTGCCTTGGCCAAGTCTTCTTCGGCCATCTCTCCGGCTTTACCGGCACCTTCCCTGGGCGTGGAGACTGGGTCTTTGGCAGTTCCCTGTCCGTAGGCAGCGGAGCCCCTGGGCCTGAGGTTACCCCCATTGGGGTTCCCTCCTCCTGAGGGTTCTTCGAGTTGTCTTCAGAGGAACCCCAAGGAAGAGATCGTGCAAGAGGAAGCACGTGGACTCCCCGAGTCTATTACATCGGACACTGATCTTGATGATGCAGAGGGTCCCGAAGTCGTCCTCGGATGATGTCTCATTTGCAGACATCTTAGAGATCCTCAAACAACGAGGCGGCTGGATATCCAAACCCCCCTCTGCTGATGAGTCAGTGCTCCTCAAGGCCTTTGGGGCTCAGCCCTCCACCTCCTGGGTGTCTCCGCCCTTTGACGAGCTTCTGGATTTAGTTTGTCGGCGTGGGAACATCCAGATACCGTGGAACCAGTCCCTTCTCGTCCTAATAAATTTTTGTCTGCCCCACCCGAGAAGGAGTTCCTCACTAAAGGCGTGGCTGTAGATGCCATGGTGGTGGCATCTGCTACACAACAGGACGTGGCAGAGGCTTCAACGTCCGTCCATCCTCCTAATAAGGAGTCTAGGAGCATGGACAGGTACGGGAAGCGCACCCTGACTTCAGCGGCCTTTACTTTAAGGTCTCTGAATTATTTGGCACATTTTACCAGGCTTCAGAGGGATCTGGTCAAGGAGCTGTCAGATTCCCTCTTGGGTAACCTACCTGAGCAGCTAGCCCAGTCGGTTAGCTCTCAGTTGGCTATCCTTACGTCAATTTCTAACTCGTCCATGAGGCTCATTTCCTATGCGGCCGAAGGGGCGGGTAGAGCGGCAGGCACAGGCGTGGCTCTACGGAGACAAGCCTGGCTCCGCTTGTGTCAGTTGCGGAGGCCTTCAAGTCTTCCTTCGCCGACGCTCCCTTTGATGGGTCCTCTTTGTTTGGACCTAAGGTTAAAGACACCCTTACCCGCTGTGAGCAAGAGGGAAAAACTTTATCTGCTGTAGGTGCCCGTTATTCCACTCCCTTTCGGCCTTATCCCAAGGCTAAAGGAGGGGGGAAGATGTGGTTCCGTAAATCACGTAAGTTTTTTCCCCAACAGCAGGAAGATTCCCCTTCCAGAGGCAGAGGACGGGGAAATTTTTCTGGGAGACGCCGTCCCAGAGGCGGCAGAGGGCCCCGCAATTCTGGAGACCTCGAGTCCTTTCGTGGCTCTTCAGCCTCCCACACATCATGAGGGATTGCCCGGCTGTGCTGCTCCGGAGCCAGTCAGGTGCCATTTTGCCAAGCACCTAAAAGCCTGGGAGTCAATCACTCAGGACAGATGGGTGCTTCGGATCATTGCCGGAGGTTACACCATCCCATTCACATACTCACCCCCACCGTCCAAAAAAATACCGGACCCACCACCCAGTCAAAGGGAAATTGCAGCCGCAGAAGCTTTAAAGCTGCTAGAAAAAGGAGTCATCCAACCGGTCCCCACAGACCAGATCGGATCCGGAAATTACTCCAGGTTCTTTTAGTGCCAAAAAAGACAGGGGACCTGAGACCAATATTGGATCTCAGCAGACTGAACCAATCCGTCACGAAATCCAAATTCCGAATGGTCACGTTACAATCCATTCTCCCATTGTTGGAGAAGGATGTTTGGATGTGCTCCATAGACCTCAAGGACGCCTATTATCACATACCGATACATCAGGCGTCCAGGAGGTATCTGCGCTTCAGCCTGGGAGTCAGTCATTTCCAATTTTGTGCACTGCCCTTTGGTCTCACCACAGCCCCCAGGGTGTTCACCAAGTGTTTGGCAGTAGTGACTGCTCACCTGAGGAGTCTTGGATTCCAAGTGTTTCCCTATCTGGACAACTGGCTCCTGACTGCCACCACCAGGCATCTACTAATGGACAACCTCAAAGCCACCATCTCCCTGGGTGCTACCCTGGGGATTACATTCAATTGGTCAAAGTCTGTCTTGCTGCCCTCTCAGCGCATAAGGTTCATAGGAGCAGAGATAGACTCAAAATTGATGCGCGTTTTTCTTCCTGCCGAAAGGATCCAAACTTTACAGGGCCAAGTTCAAGCTCTGATTTCAAGATCCAAAGCCCCAGCCAGGATGGTTCTACAAGTTTTAGGTTCAATGTCTGCCACGGTTCTTCTAGTTCCTCTGGCAAGATTGCACATGAGGATTCTTCAGTGGCTATTGTCAACTCAATGGTCCTTTCAGGACCTTCCACTCAATCATCCCATCATGATTACAGAAACATGCAAACGGGACCTTCGCTGGTGGCTTCAGACATCCAATCTAAATCAAGGAAGTCCTTTTCTTATTCCCTCTCCAGTGGTCACCCTGACGACAGATGCCTCCCAGACAGGGTGGGGGGGGCATTGTCTGGGCAGGTTAGTTCAGGGCTCCTGGCTTCCAGACGAAACTCTTCTCCACATCAATGTATTGGAGATGAGGGCGGTACTTCTATCCCTACAGGCCTTACACAGGTTTCTCCCTCAGGGCATAATCGCCATCCACACAGACAACATGTCGGTGGTCTGGTACCTAAACAAGCAAGGAGGGACCAGATCTTACCCCCTTTGCAGAGAGGCCATGAGGGTGTGGGAATGGGCGGTAGCTACCAGCCGTTTCTTGGTAGCGACCCACATTCCGGGGAAATCGAATATACTGGCAGACAGATTAAGCAGGACAATTCTCTCTCCTCACGAGTGGTCCTTAAACAAAACAGTAGCAGCTCAGGTTTTCCGGAGATGGGGGACGCCGTGCTGCGACCTATTTGCAACTCCACTCAACACCAAGTGCAAAAGGTTCTTCTCCTTGACTCCACATCAGGGAGTACCAGCCATGGATGCTCTAGCACAACCTTGGCCAACAGGGCTACTTTATGCCTTTCCTCCGATTCCACTTCTCTCCAAAGTCATTCAAAAAGCTTCTCAATTGGGGTCCGCAATGATACTGATTGCCCCATACTGGCCTCGTCAGGTATGGTTTCCTTACCTGAAGAAACATGCGGTGGACGATCCGTGGACTTTAGACCTAATTCCGGATCTGTTAATTCATCAGTCGGGACAACAGCATCAGTCCCTTCACTCCTTGAAGTTGACAGCTTGGCTCCTCCACTTCCGACTTTAGTCAGAAGTCACACATTAGACCCGGAAGTTATTCACATTTTATCTTCGGCCCACAAACCCACCACTAAGAAATTGTACCTCAGTAAGTGGAAGAGGTTTGCTATCTGGGCTCAACTTAGGGGCTTAGACCCTATCACTGCTCCTATCCCAGAGGTTTTGAAATTCTTAACATCCCTGTTTAATCAAGGATCTTCTGTCTCTACTATTAAAGTCCAACTAGCGGCTATCTCTAAATTTCACGAGTCCATGGATCCTCCATTGATGAGCAGCAGACTATGCAAAACTTTCATTAAAGGTGCGGGTCTGTTAAGACCCCAGTTTTTCATCCTGCCTCCATGGGATCTGGATTTGGTGCGTCGGGCATTAGCAGCTTCCGCTTGCGAACCGGCTGCTACATGTGAGTTAAAATATCTGTCTTGGAAAACGGCCTTCTTAGTTGCAATTACTTCTGCAAGAAGAGTTTCAGAGCTTCAAGCCCTGTCTATCAGACCACCGTACTTGATTTTTCACAAGGATAGAGTATCACTTAGACCTAATCCATCCTTTGTCCCGAAGGTCTGTTCTAATTTTTGTCTCCAACAATCCCTAGAGCTACCAGTTTTCTTTCCAAAATTCTCCAATGAAGCAGAATACACTCTCCATAAATTGGATGTTCACAGGCAATTGCGCTTCTATTTAGACAGGACTCTGCAATTTCGTAAGTCAGACCAATTGTTTGTGTCCTTCTCAGACTATAAATTGGGCAAAACCATTACAAAAGCTACTATCTCCAAATGGATTAGAGATTGTATAACTCAGGCTTATTCTTCTTCGAATAAGCAACTTACAACATCTATCAAAGCTCACTCTACCAGAGCTATGGCGACTTCTATAGCCTTTCATTCCAAGCTTGCTATCTCGGAGATTTGTGCTGCGGCTACTTGGTCCAATCCGCACACTTTCATTTCCCACTACAAATTGGATGTGGCATCTAAAGGGCGAGCATCATTTGGTTCCACGGTACTCAGGAGTGTTTTCCAGTGAGCCACCCAGGATTCAGGTGCTAGGACGCTGTCCCATCAGTCAGAATGTAGGCGAGATAGGATCACATAACATCTTTTAGTTATGTACTCACCATAACTTCAGATGTTTGGGATCCATCTCGCCTACATTCCTAATACCCACCCTCCTTCCCCCTGCCTTGGAGATCAGAAGAGATTGAACGGTTTTGAGTTCTACTGTTTCATCTTGTTTCATCGGACAATGTTATATAAGCAGAGCGTGCATGTGTGCATGTATGCGGACAAACTAGATCTGGGGGACTGGTAGTGGTGCATCCTGGGATATAGTAAGCTCAGCCAATAAGAGACTTCGCTCTTTGGCATAAGCGTGCCGAGTCGGAGCCGAGGGATCGGCTCCGAACCCATCAGTCAGAATGTAGGCGAGATGGATCCCAAACATCTGAAGTTATGGTGAGTACATAACTAAAAGTTTCAAAAAGCTTTGTACAAGTCTGACCTGACCTCCAAGTCTTCGAAAGGGTCGAAGTCGTCTCTGGTGTCCTTGGAGCCTAAGTCTTCGGCTCCGAGCACCTCTATTAAGGTGCGGTCACCGGTTCCTGTGTCTTTGGAACCGTGTGCCGAACCGATGATTCGGAGCCAACCTTTAGTTTTGGAGCCGGTATCGGAGACTTTAAAATCTCCAATACTTAGGTCTGTAGCTTCTTCAGCCCCTTCGACCCACTCTTCAAGGATGTCAGATATTGATGTGGACCGTGTGGTGCAGAGGCTCTTGGAGAACCTGGCATGGGCTAAACTGCTCTCAGCTTCATCCCAACTGGGTTTGAGCCCTGTTCCCGACCCATTGCCTGTGACTACTCTTCCTCCGAGCCTACCCAGGCCTTTGGAACCGGAAGATGTGATGGTTGTGGAACCCATGGAGCAGAGTCCTGTTCCAGTGACTTCGGTTCCACCCACCCTGACATCTTCGGTGCCATCTGAAGAATCTCAGATCCGACACTCTCTCGTCTGTTCCGGGGGGGGGGGGAAGAGTCGAACTGACGCGTCTGTTCCGACATTTCCCCTCAGGGCTTCGGTGCAGGTGAGCTTGGCTCCGTCCTCTGGTTCAGAGCCCTCTGCACCTGCGAGGCCTCCATCTTCCTTGGAACCGGTGGCCTCCTTGGGCTGAGACTCCGGGGCCTTTGATGCCATGAGGAGGGTGTTGTCTGTTCAGACCCACACTACAGGTCTCTCCTCTTCCTCCCTGAAGAGGCCGAGTTCTGCCTCTTCATCTAAACCACCTACTAAGCTACGAGACCCAGAGCCTCGGGTATCCCATTTGGGTGAACCCTGCTGTACTGAAACTTCCCCAGCCGCCCCCACTGATGAAGTTCCCAGAAAGAGACTCTGCAAGAGGAGGCATTTGGATTCCCCTCAGGAATCCTTGACATCAGACACCGACTTAGAGGAATCGGAAGGGTTCCCCACGGAGGATGTCTCAGTTGCGGACATCTTAGAAATACTTAAGCAGAGGGGGGACTGACAGTCCATTCGACCTACTGAGGATGAGTCAGTGCTCCTGAAGGCCTTTGGGTCTCAGCCGTCCACCTCCTGGGTTACTCCGCCCTTCGACGAACTAATGGATCTGGTCGCTCGAAGGGCGTGGGAGTCCCCTGATACCATGGAACCAGTCCCTCAGTGGCCCAATAAATTCATCACTGCCCATCAAGAGAAATCGTCCACCTCCTGGGTTACTCCGCCCCTCGACGAACTAATGGATCTGGTCGCTCGAAGGGCGTGGGAGTCCCCTGACACCATGGAACCAGTCCCTCAGTGGCCCAATAAATTCATCACTGCCCATCAAGAGAAATCGTTCCTCACCAAAGGAGTCTCTGATGCCATGGTGGTGGCAACTGCCACCAAGAAAGAGATGTCAGAGACTTCTTCTACTGTCCATCCTTCTAATAAGGATTCCAGGATGAAGGACAGATACGGGAAATGCATTTTTAGTTCTGCGATATTTGCCATGAGATTGCTTAACTACTTGACCCATTTTACTCGCCTTCAACGAGATCTCCTTCAAGAACTCGGAGATACTCTAAAGGGCAACAAAGATGAGGCTGTTTCAGAAAAGGTTACAGCTCAGCTTTCTACCCTTAATTCTGTCGTCAACTCATCCATGCGGCTCATTTCCTATGCAGCCGAGGGATCGAGTCGAGCAGCAGGTTCAGTGATTGCTCTGCGGCGACAGTCCTGGATGCGCTTGTGCTCCTTTGTGGAAGCCTTCAAGTCTTCCTTTGTAAGAGGTGAAAAATGTGGTTCCCGAAGTCCCAAGGAGCTTTCCAGAACACGCGTAGTGAACCCCCCTTCAGGGGCAGAGGAGGGGGCAATAATGGAAGATGCGGCTTTGGTGGCAGAGGGGGTCCGCAGAACTAGGGTGATGAGCAGTTTCCTGGCGAGCCTTATCAGCGCTCCTGAGAGGAGGCCTGACTGTCCTACTCTGGAGGCAGTCAGGGATCGCTTGGCTTTGTACCCAGACACCTGGCTAGGAATTGCATCAGATTCTTGGGTACAAAACATAGTTACCAGAGGTTACGTCATTCCCTTTGTAGAACCCCCGCTACCCACAAAAAGAATCCCAGATGTTCCACCCAGTCTGAGGAATCAAGCAGTCAAAGAAATCCAAAACCTGCTAGAAAAAGAGTCATCCAGCCAGTCCAGGCAGATGAGATAGGATCCAGAACTTACTCCAGATTCTTATTAGTTCCAAAGAAAACAGGGGACTGGAGGCCCATTTTAGACCAAAGAAAACTCAATACATTTGTAAAGAAGGAGAAGTTCCGGATGGTCACGCTTCAATCGATACTCCCGTTCCTGGAAACAAGCGATTTGGATGTGCTCTTTAGATCTCAAGGATGAGTACTACCACATCAAAATGGCCAGACCATCCAGAGATCACCTGCGTTTCCGGCTGGGGGCCAGTCATTACCAATTTCGAGCTCTGCCCTTTGGTCTCACTACAGCCTCCAGAGTGTTCACCAAATGTATGGCAGTAGTTACGGCTCACCAGAGGCATCTAGGATTCTGGGTGTTTCCGTATCTAGACGACTGGCTCCTATCCGCCACCACCAGGCATCAACTCATTCAGCCCAGGGATCATACGATCAATCTCTGTTCTTGGTTAGGAATAACTATAAATTTCAAAAACTCTGCTTTATTACCATCGCAGCATATCTCATTTATCGGAGCAGACCTAGACACCACCACCGCCCTGGTCAAATTACCTCTAGAAAGAGTGCAAACTAAAAACAATACCATGCGCTGGGTCCAATGGCTGGTTCATAAAAAAAGAGTAGATTTTCCACAATAAAGACAGTCACAAGCTCAGTCTTGAAAAATACGAAAACTGCATATATGTCAAAGTCAAGCAGTTTAATGTTTAAAACTGTTAGCGCTTTCACCCGTAGGCTTCTTCAGACAGTACTGAAGAAGCCTACGGGTGAAAGCGCTAACAGTTTTAAACATTAAACTGCTTGACTTTGACATATATGCAGTTTTCGTATTTTTCAAGACTGAGCTTGTGACTGTCTTTATTGTGGAATATCTACTCTTTTTTACTCTTTTTTTACGAACCAGCCATTGGACCCAGCGCATGGTATTGTTTTTAGTTTGCACTTGTTTTATATCCATTGCTATTGCTGGGTCGTTACTCCATTGTTTTGGTGTACTTTTTATTTGCGTTATATACCTCTAGAAAGAGTCACCTCTCTAAGAAATCAGGTGTCATGCTTGTTACAAGAAAAGAAAGTATCTGGTTCCCAGGTGTTAAAACTCTTAGGCACAATGGCAGCTTCCCTCATAGCAATACCTCTGGGCCAGATGCACATGCGGATACTCCAATAGTTGCTTTTCATCCAGTGGTCCTACCAACAGCTCCCGATGTCATTCAAGATTCTGTTGACAGATGCTTGCAAGAGAGACCTTCTCTGGTGGTTGAACAGCCACCAGGTGACAATAGGTCGACCGTTTATATTACCCCCTCCAGTAGCCGCGGTGACCACGGATGCTTCCCTGATAGGGGGGGGCTTTGTCAGGGAAAGACTGCCCAAGGCACCTGGTCAGAGATGGAATGTCATTTGCACATCAGTGTCCTGGAGTTGAGAGCAGTGCTTTTAGCGTTGCAGCACTTCCACGACTCTCTACCTCAGGGGATGATTGTGATTCAGACAGACTACATGTTGGTAGTCTGGGATATCAACAAGCAGGGGGGAACCAAACCTTACCCCTTATGCCGAGAAGCTTTGAGGATTTGGAAGTGGGCTGTGTCCACCGGCACTTTCTATTAGCAACGCACGTCCCGGGGAAATCCAGCGTGATAGTGGACAAACTGAGCAGAACAATTTTGTTACCCCATGAGTGGTCCCTCAAACAAAATGTGGCAGAAATGATATTCCGCAGATGGGGCTAGCTTTGCTGCGACCTTTTTGCATATCCGATAAATGCCAAATGCAGAAGCTACTTTGCCCTCAACCCTCCACCGGGGGACAGTCCCAGGGATTCACTTGTGCACGATTGGCCCTCGGGTCTCCTTTATGCCTTTCCTCCAACCCCATTGATTCACAGATTCTTGATGAAAGCAAAGGTCTCAGGAAGGACAGTTATTCTGATAGCCCCTTTTTGGCCTCGGCAGATATGGTTCCCCTTCCTTCATCAATACCAACTGGAAGAACTTTGGTTTCTGGACCCAGTGCCAGATCTTCTGATGCATTCATCAGGTGTTCTTCACCCCTCTCTTCAGTCCCTCAAACTGAGAGCTTGGCTGCTCCACTTCCCAACCTAGCCAGGTCACATAATCTGTCTTCCGAAGTTCAACATGTTCTGGTTTCCTCCCATAAAGTCTCCACTAGGAAACTGTACAGTAGTAAATGGAAACGTTCTGTTTACTGGGCCTCTCAACGTGATATTGATCCCTATGTTGCCCCTCTTGATATGGTTCTGGAATTTCTCGCAACAATTTTTCAGGAAGGTGTTGGAGTGGCCACTGTTGGAGTTCAATTGGCCACTATATCTAATTTTCACTTGGGGATTGAGGGATCTAATCTTATGTCAGACAGACTATAGAAAGCCTTTTTGAAAGGGACTCATCACCTAAGGCCACCCATCAGTCAACCAGTTGCACCATGGAACCTAAATTTAATATTATCTCAGCTGATGCTTCCCCCCTTTGAGCTTGCATCCTCTTGCCCCTTGAAGTTCATATCTTGGAAAACATTATTTTTGGTGGCTATTACTTCAGCTCGTAGAGTTTCTGAACTTCAAGCTCTTTCTATTAGGTCCCCTTATTTGGTATTTTTTCCTGATAGAGTGTCTCTCAGGACAAATCCCACTTTTCTTCAGAAGGTCTGCTCCGAGACTAATCTGAATCAGTCTATTGAGTTGCCCACTTTTTTTCAGACATCATTTTAATAAAATGGAGTATATGCTACATAAACTTGATGTCCACAGACAGTTGAGATTTTACTTGGACAGAACAAAGGATTTTAGAAAATCTGAACAGCTTTTTGTCTCCTACGCTGATAACAAAAAAGGGCCATCTGTGTCTAAAGTTACTTTGTCTAAATTGTCATCAGATGGCATAAAGTTTATATACTCTTCAACTAATCAGACCTTAGACTACAAAGTGAAAGTTCATTCCACTAGGGCGGTATCCACATCTCTAGCTCACGCAGCTCGTTTGCCTTTGGGCACCATTTGTGCAGCCGCCACTTGGTCAAAACCACATACGTTTATCACTCATTACAAAGTGAACAGGGCCTCCAGGGACAGAGCTTCCGTTGGTTCCACTTTTCTCAGGAATGTACTCCCATGTGCCACCCAGGGTTTGGGTGCTTGGGACGCTACCCACGTGTAAGAATAAACGGCGAGATTGAACAACTTCACATAAAGAAGTTATGTTCTTACCATAACATTACATGCGAGTTGTTCATCTCACCTTTGTTCTTACATTTCCCACCCTCCAGCCCCCTCCGGGTTTTTGAAGACCGGTTACTACTGGAGGTCTGGTTTGGTTTGTCTACTGTCCTTTCCTTCTACCAGACTTTCTTCCTGTGGTTAACTGTACATATATATATATACATATATACACATATTGACATTTAAGGTATGTTAGGCTGTTCCTTTGTTGCTGGATTCAGCAAACTAGATCTGAGGGTTAGTCAGAGAGCATCATGGGATAGGTACTGTGCCTCAAGCTACTGAAAGATCTTGAGCTTGGAAAGTGGCCGACTCTGAGCCGATGGATCGGCTCCGTACCCACGTGTAAGAACAAAGGCGAGATGAACAACTCACATAGAACGTTATGGTAAGAACATAGCTTCTTTTTATATTCTATGTCTCCTTTAATGAAATGGCAGTTTGCTTTATATTAAACATCTCATACAAATAGTTCTTACTGAGTTAATAATTTTTTTTTTGTTTAAATACAATAGCTTTTTAGTGGCTAATGTAGTTTGAAATGTTTTGTTTTATTTATTTATTTAGTGGTTTGGAAGGGTTTGAGGGATTGGTGTATGGAGTGGAGGTGGCTTGGATTCACTTGTGAATGTTTTTGTGTAAATTGTAACTGATGAACTGTTCATTTGCAAGCTCTTGTAATAAGGAGCAGCTTGAGGCAGCTTAATTAGAATCATGAGCACTTTTGTGATGCTGAGAGAGTTAGTTCTAAAATTCTAAGAACTGGCCAGGTTACTACTTCCTATCTAAAAGCAAATATTCGGAATATTTTGAATCATATGCTATGATGTCAATGACAAGTTAGATAATAATCAACACTAAGTGAATTGCATTCTGAACCACTGTCATTTATTAAGTAGTTTGGTATGCTTGCAGTATACCAAAAGGATAGTTTATATACTAGCCTGCAGAATGACATTTTTGATTAAAAAAAAAAATTAGGATTGTGTTTCTCTGTTGTCTCTTTTTAATGATGGCAAACCTTAATATCTCAGAACAATTTATTATGGAAAGTTTGAATCTCAGAAGGGAAGAGTTTTCAAATGATTCCCTTAGGGGTGTCTTGGAAAAATTCCAAGTTGGCATAGGTGAATGTGTGTCTTTAAAAAACAAACTCTTAAAAAAGGAAACGTTGATTTTAAAGTATGGTACTTTGGAGCCTCAGGGACTCAACAAAGAATGTAATTGGAAGTATGTGATTTGAACTGTATGCTTAATTGATCAATTGTTTTGTGCAATATGCTGTATTTAAGCAAACAGTGTTTTTCATCTTGGAAGGCTGTGCAAGCCGAGGCGCTAAGTCTTTCATTAAATTCACTTGCTTCTTGGATCAGTGGTCTTGGTGGTATTTTATTAAAGAATATAAATATGTCTACAAGGGTGGTAGGTTGGCATAGTGGTTAAGGTGTTAACCTTATAGGCACAAGCTGCAGGGTTTCATTCCCACATGGGGTATTTGGCTGGGCTTGGAATGACCCACAAGGACAGTTAGCCTGGTACTAGTTTATGAACTTATGATCCTATGTACAACTTTACACTACACATGGTAAATAAAATATAAAAAAATATATATAAAATCATTTGACCTATAAATTAATAAATATGAAAATAACAAACTGACTTTTCCCCTATAGTAGACCATGGAGATAATGTGAGGTACAGGGAAAGATGATTGTGGAGATGCTCAGTTTGGTCAACTTATAATAAAGAATCTGATATTGTTAATCCTCGTTCATTCCTTACGCATGGGTATCGGTTCTGAGCTCGGAACCGAGCCCGCCATTTTCCAAGCTCGCGTCAACTTCAAACTCCCAAGCCAAACTCTTACCCACAATCCCCCTCTCCCTGTTACCTCAGATTTAGTTTGCCGCATTGCCATTCGGTCGTGTCAAGCTACATCTCTTGAGCTAAGTACAGTCAGTGGTTGTTCAATAGCTTTACAGATTACTTTCTGTCAGAAAAGTTCATATTTTATTGTCTCTTACCCTATCGCATCTAGCGTTCATAATTTCTTCAGGTTTTTCTGCTTTTTCTTTACCACTTTTACTGCAAGGTATTCTCTGTTTACCATCGTTGGTAATCCTTTTCCCTTTTTCTCTCATACCTTCGGGTACTCTCTTGTACCATTGTTAGTACATTTTCTATTAATTAATTAATTTGCTGTCATGGCAGATAAGAAAGGTAGTCCAGGGGTTTAAGTGGTGTTCTGATTGTGAACACAAACTGCCTACTTCTGATGCCCACTCTTTGTGTGTTTATTGTTTGGGAGCTTCCCATTTATCTGTTGACCCACCCTGTACTATTTGTGAGAACTTTTTTAATAGAACCTTGTTGGAAAGGAAAAACAAGCTGATACTGAAGGGACTTCTAAAATCTCCCTTTTTAGAGGCTATTTCTGGGTCGGAGGTCTCAACCCTTCCTAGAGACCATAAGAAATCCTTGGATGTTCCTACTAAGGCTAAATCTTTGCCTTCGTCCCCGGCTGGGGACTTCCGCCAACCAAAACCTAAAAAGGCTAAAGTTTCGGCTCCGGAGCTCTCTCAGTCATCCCTAGTGCTTTCGGTGCCTAGACCTTTGGCTCCATTAGTGGTTTCGGCTCCGTCTTCTCCTGCAGCCTTCTATATATCTGCACCGAGGGGCTCCTCAGTTCAGACCATTACCACTGTATCGGCAAGGACCGTTCAGTTGGCGCAGACCTTGACCGCGTTGGCTCCGAGATCTTCCTTGGAACCGATGCCTTTATTGTTGACTCCAGTTTTGTCGGTTCCAGCTTCAGCACTGACAACCACTTTGGCACCGATCCCTGTGACGGTGCAGACAATGACCTCAGCACTGATGACTTCTTCGGTGCAGACAACAGTAGTCCAGTCTCTCTCTGCACCGTTGTCCTCGGTGCGGTCAGATGAGATGGGCACTGAGTCTGCCTCTTCTGTTGACAGACCTGTCTCTCCCTCAGTCTCTGTGAGGTCCACTAGAAGCCTTTCCAAACATGATGTGTTGCGTTTTATGGATCAGGTACTCTTGGCCAGAGGTATCCCACCCCTCAGGAACTATCCTTCCTTGGGAGGTGATCACCCATCTCCAAAGACCCCTTCTTATTCTCCTCCTTCATTGCCTTTTGAAGTCCATGGATATAGCACAGTCTTCCCCTTCTGCAGTTCCCTTTATGGATCTCACTAAGGAACCACAGTTGCCTTCGTGGCAGGAAAGTTTTGCTATGACCCAGGATGTCAGCTGTGACATGCATAGCTTGCTGCACCACAACCATCCAGGGACTCTGGGTCGGCAGGCTGAGCCACTTAGGGGAGGGGTGACCCCTGTCCTAGACATACACTCCTCTTTGGGTGGACCAGCCTTCCAACTGATGGAGAAGGCTTTTGCTGCTGCTGGCGATACCGGACTGTCTATACCTCTGCCCTCCTCTGGTACACTGGTTTCACAAGTCGCATCTAGCAGACACCGGGTGCAAGGGCCGCAGGACATATTCCCTCAGGAATCCCCTTTTCCGCTGTCTTCTCCAGCTTCTTCCACTGAGGAGGTCCACTGGAAAAGTTCATGTAAGAGGAAGCACATGGACTCCACAGAGGAGTCCCTCACCAAAGACACAAATTTTGATGAGGGGAAGGATCCCCTTGGTCATCCTCTGAGGTATCCTTTGGTGATATCCTCAAACTTCTGAAACAGAGAGGTGACTGGCAGTCCTCTAATACGACCTCTGAGGAATCTGTGTTCCTGCAGGCCTTTCGCACCCGGCCCCCCTACCTCATGGTTTACTCCACCTGCCGATGAACTTGTCTGGCTCATCATGCAGCGTGCTTGGAAGGCTCCTGATATCATCAAAGTTATTCCCCGGAGGCCAGACAAGATCTTGTCCCCTCCTGCTTCGGATCCCTATTGGTCCAAATGTCTTCCTGTGGATGCTTTGGTGTTGGTGGCCACAACAAAAAAGGATCTGGCAGAAGAAGAAAGCCAGACTGTCCATCCGCCTAACAGAGTCCGGGCCCTGGACAGGATAGGGAAGCGCACCTTTGCTTCAGTGACCTTTGCTATCAGGTCCCTGAATTATATGGCACATTTTACCAGGCTTCAAAGGGATCTGGTTTCTGAGCTCTCTGAAACCTTGGCTGGTGCTGTGTCTGATGAGGTCCGTGACAATGTGGCCTCTCAGCTGGCCGCCATTGAATCTATATCTAACTCCTCTATGCGACTGTTATCTCGTGCATCAGAAGGAGCAGCGAGAGCAGCAGGTTCAGCTGCGGTCTTAAGACGACGCACCTGGATGTGCTTGTGCAACTTCGCGGAACCCTTTAAGTCTTCTTTTCTTAATGCCCCCATTGAGACCTCCTCATTGTTTGGGCCCAAAGTTAAAAGCACACTGGCCAGATGTGAACAGGAAGGTAAGACCTTTTCTGCTGTAGGTGTCCGTTATTCTTCCCCTCATCATGCTTTCTCCTGAAACCAAAAGAGTGGGAAGACGTGGTTCAAGAAATCTCGGGGTCCTTTCCATGACACAGAGGCCGAGTTCTCCCCCAGAGGCAGATGGGGAAACTCGCAGGGAAGAAGCTCCTTTCAGGGCAGAGGGGGTCTGCATAACCAGGGTTCCAGGGATTCTTTCCCTGGTCAATCCTACCAGCTCTCCTGAAGAGCGGCCCAACTCCTTTCCTCTGGAGGTGGTTGGGGGACATTTCTTCTTGTACCCTTCTGCCTGACTAACCATCACCATCAATTCCTGGGTACAAAGGATTATAACCAGGGGTTATCATATCCCCTTCGATCTTTGTCCCGTCCCTTCATAAAATCTTCCCGATGTTCCATCCAGTCAAAGGGAAGAAGCAGCGTTAGAGATAGAAAAGCTGCTAAGAAAGAGAGTCATCCAAATAGTCCCTCCAGACCAGATAGGATCCAGATTCTTCTCAAGACTATTTTTGGTGCCAAAGAAAACCGGGGACTGGAGACCAATTTTGGATCTCCGTGTATTGAACAAGTTTGTGAGAGTACAAAAATTCCAGATGGTCACAATACAGTCTATCCTCCCGCTTTTGGAAAAAGACGATTGGGTGTGCTCTATAGATCTTCAAGATGTGTACTACCACATAAAGGTGGACAGGCCATCAAGAATATTTCTGCACTTCCGTGCGGGATCCAGTCACTACCAGTTCAGAGTACTACCCTTCGGACTCTCTACAGCCCCCAGAGTGTTCACAAAGTGCATGGCAGTTGTCACAGCTCACTTGCGATTTCAAGGATTCCAGGTGTTTCCATACCTAGACGACTGGCTCATTTCCGCCCCCACCAGACATCTACTGGAAAAAGCCCTGGCATACTCTCTCCTCGCTGCTCAAAGGCTAGGCATAACCATAAACTGGCAGAAATCCAATTTCACCCCATCTCAGTCGACAGAATTCATAGGTGTTATCTTGGACACAAAAAACTGCAGAGCTGCTATTCCAGAGCACAGAATTCTAAGGCTAAAGCAACAACCAATCCAATCCTTTCAAAGGAAAAATCCACAGCTCACTCGGTTCTACAGCTGTTGGCTTCCATGGCAGCCTACATCACCATTGTTCCCATGGCCAGGTTTCACACAAGGCTTCTACAATGGCTACTGCTCACCCAATGGTATCCTTTTCAGCTATGATTCGAGTAACCCACAGGTGCAAACAGGATTTAAATTGGTGGATGACACACAATCTCTCACAATGGTCTCATCCCTTCTCCCCCCAGAAACACAAGGCCACAGTGATCACGGACGCCTCCCTGATTGGGTGGGGGGGCTATGTCAGGTACAGACAGTCCAAGGCACTTGGTCCGAACTGGAGGCCCATCTGCATATAAATGTTCTAGAGCTGAGGGCGGTGCTTCTGGTGTTGCAAGCATTCCATCCCCTGCTGCCATCTGGGACAATTGCGATTCAATCAGACAACATGGCGGTGGTCTGGTACATCAACAAGCAAGGTGGAACCAAATCTTACCCCCTTTGTCGAGAGGCCATGAAGATATGGCAATGGGCGATGGCTACCAACCGTTTTCTTCTAGCAACGCACATTCCCGGGAGTTCCAACATGATAGCAGACAGACTCAGTAGGTGCATTCTTCAACCTCATGAGTGGTCCCTGAATCCCTTGTTAGCAGCAGAGATCTTCCACCGTTGGGGCTGTCCTTGCTGCGACCTCTTTGCATCCCCGACCAACTACAAATGCTGCAACTACTTCTCCCTGATTCCCCCTCCAGGACAGTCACCCTGGGATGCTCTAGTCCACGATTGGCCCTCGGGTCTTCTTTACGCATTTCCACCCTTTCCCCTCATTCCCCAGTTTCTGAAGAAAGCCCATTGGTTGAAGAGCAAGGTGATCCTCATAGCACCATATTGGCCTCGACAGATTTGGTTCCCCTTCCTTTGGCCTCACCTACTAGATCGACTAGGGATTCTCTATCCAACCCCGGAGTTGATCTCACACCCACAGAACCTGATTCATCCCAAATTAAACAGCCTGAAGCTCATGGCTTGGCTACTCTACAATTCCCTTGATTGCCAGGCAGAATGATCTTTCTTTACCAGTACGTGATATTCTCATTGCTTCTCATAAGTCTTCCACTAGAATTACTTATCTGAGCAAGTGGAAAAGATTTACTTGTTGGCTGAAAGATAAAGAAGTAGACCCCTTTTCAGCACCAGTGTTGATAATACTAGACTATCTGTCCAACCTGTTTCAGCTGGGTCTATCGGCCTCTACCATTCGAGTTCATTTGGCTGCAATTTCTAATTTTCATGAGAGTGTCCAAGATTCCTCTCTTATGTCCCATAAATTGTGCAAGACCTTCATATAAGGTGTGAATCATCTGAAGCCACCTTTTAGAGAACCTATTCAACCATGGGATTTATCATTAGTTCTGCAAGCTCTGACAAGGTCACCTTTCGAACCAGCCTCTTCTTGTGACCTCAAGTATTTGTCATGGAAAACCTTGTTTTTGGTCGCTATTACTTCTGCCAGACATATTTCTGAACTTCAAGCTTTATGTATCAAGAGTCCATATTTGATTTTTCATAGAGATAGAGTGTCTCTGAGAACTCGTCCGTCATTTCTGCCTAAAGTGATCTCTGAAGTGTCCATTAATCAAGCCATTGAAATGCTAGTTTTCTTTCCCAATCTTTCAAACAGAGGAGAGTATTGCCTACATACCCTAGATATACACAGGCAAATCTGTTTTTACTTAAACAGGACTAAACCTTTTCATAAATCTGACCAGTTATTTTTGGCATTTTCTGGACTTGGATTAGGATCTGCTGTTGCTAAAGTCATATTAGCTAGATGGTTGAAGGACTGTGTGACCTTTATTTATACACAACGTAATATCTCATTGCCTACTACCATGAAAGCTCATTCAACAAGGTCGGTGGCAACTTCTGCTGCCTTCCATGCCAGAGCTTCTTTACATGACATCTGTGCAGCTGCAACTTGGGCTATGCCTCATACCTTTATCAATCATTACAAATTGGATTTGGCCTCCAGGGGAAGAGCATCTTTCGGTTCTATGGTGCTCAGGAATGTCCTTCCATGAGAGCCTCCCAGGAATAGAGGTAGCTGGGTACTCTGTCCCATGTGTAAGGAATGAATGAGGATTAACAATATCAGATAAAGAAGTTATGTCTTACCATAACGTTCCATTTGTATTCTTGATCCTCGTTCAGTCATTATGACCCTCCCTCCTTCCCCCTGCTGTGGTTTCTAGTGGATCTCAACATTCGGTTCTCTTAGGTTATTTGACCAGAGGTAGCCTCTACCTTCTTTGACTTGCAAACTCAATCTGAGGTAACAGGGAGAGGGGGATTGTGGGTAAGAGTTTAGCTCTAGAATTTGAAGCTGACATGAGCTTGGAAAATGGCCAGCTCGGTTCTGAGCTTGGAACAGATACCCATGCGTAATGACTGAACGAGGATCAACAATACAGATGGAACGTTATGGTAAGACTTAACTTCTTTTTCTGAACATTTGTTTAACTTTTCTTATGCATAATAACTCCGTGACAGGCTTTTTAAGATGATGCATACTAAAAAATGAGATACATTAATATGAATCAGAAGTATGAGTTAAGCTTTGTTAGTCTAATGGAGAGTTTGAGAGGTAGTTTTTGTCTTTTTCAACAAACTAGGAATATGATATTCTATGGTAGAATGTCGTAGGGTTATATCATCAGGTAATTTTTTTGTTTCAAAAGTTTTGTCCATAGTTGATTTCATATGGTTATAAAGTATCAAATAAGTTCTGTACATAAATGCAATTTCATCTTTGTTTTTTTTTCTTATGTAAATATCTGATTTTGAATACATATCTATTGACATTAATGGATTGAATAATCCAGTAAGGAGGGAAGTCTGTTCAAATACTTGCAATTACATAAAGCTCAAATGCTATTTTTACAGGAAACATATTTACGTAATAAAGTGTAAATAAACTTTCATTAAATTATTTGGTTTTAGCAGGTTCTGGCTTTCAATGTAAAAGAAGAGGCATCCTCATTTTATGGAAGAACTCACCAGTAATGCCTAAAGGAAAAGATGCCTATCTTGATAAAAATGGTATATTAAGCTTCGTTATAACCAAGTAGAACAGAAAACTATTTACATTAGTTCATAGGTGTGTACTAGGCTAATAGCCCTGGAGCCTTTAGGAAACCTAACCCATAGGATTATCCTGACATTAGTTCCCAGTGCCTCTGTCAAGTAGATCCACTGGAGTGATCCCCAGGGTGAATTTTCTATTTCCCATCCACTAATCAAGGTTTGTCTTGAAGAGGGCCAGTGAGGTGCTCTGTTTGACATGTATGGGAAGTCTGTTCCATAGCAAGGGCAGTCTCTGGGTTATGAACTTGTCCCTCCAGCACGTTCTGTTGATTGTGGTAATGAGGTTGAGGTCACTGGAGTGTGTGGTGCGAAGGGATTGGTATTTCTTTAAATGTAGCATTTCTAACAGAACTGGATCAGACATGGCTTTGTATGTCAAGCAGAGATCACCTCTCAGTTGGAGTTTTTTGAGTCTGTCCATATAGGACAAGTGTTTAAGGCCTAGAATCCTCTTTGTGAAGTACCTTTGCAGCCACTCCAGTTGTTGCAGGTGTCTAGTGAGGTACATGCCTAGTGGGGCATTGTACTCGATGATTGGGCAAATGAGGGAAGAGTAGAGGGAGACAATGACCTCTTTCTTCCTGGATGCAAAACCCTTAGTAATGAGATGTGCCACATAGAAGGACTTTGACCACAGTGGCAATGTAGTGGTCAAAAGCGAAGCTGCTGTCTACCTGTTTTCCCAGATCTCTTATAACACCTTCTGTGGACTACCATTGATGTGGTAATTCATGGGAACTGGGTTTTTCCCCAAAGGGGATGACAACACATTTTTTGGCATTGAGCTTAAGGCCATAGTTCTGACACCAGTCCTTGGTCTCAGTGAGGCCTTTCTGTAGGATTCAGCATCACTTGGGGAGTTAATTATGGCTCCAAACTTGCAATTGTCTGCAAACTTTGCCAGCCAGAGACAATTTGTGTTGGGCTGGACTTCAGAAAAGTAGATACCAAACAAGAGAGGACCCAGGACCGAACCCTGTGAGACTCCACTCGTGACTTGTCAGCAGTCTGACTTGGAGTCTGCTACTTTCACACTGTGGGTTCTATCTGTGAGCCAGTTTGCAACCCACCTAGCGATATAGGGGTTGATGCCTAGCTTGGTGAGTTTTTCTATGATTCCTGAATGGGGAATGGTATCAAAGGCCTTGGCCAGATCAAGGTAGGCTGTATGAACAAACTTTCCTTGATCCACAGCTCTGGTGACTGACTCAAAGAAGTCAACCAAGTTGAGCAGGCATGATCTACCCTTCACAAAACCAAACTGTGTGAGATCCAGAGTTTGGAGATTCCCTATATCCTTGTTTATTAGCTCCATGATGATTAGTTCCATAGCGTTGCATATCAGACTCTTCAGGCTAATGGGGTGATAGTTCCCAGGGTCTGTATTCACTCCTCCTTTATGGAAAGGGATGACTGTAGCAGTGTGCTATTCGGTAGGGACAAAGCCTGAGGTGAAGCTGTGATTGAGCAGGGCACTCAGGTGAGGTGCCAGTTCACTCTGTAGTTAATGTAGAACACAGCTAGGGATATTGTCAGGTCCCATGGAAGCTGTATTCTTGGCCTTGAACAGTGCTGTTTTAATCTGTGTAGCAGTAATACTGGGTGCCTGGCAATCTACTGGTATTGTGATTGGTCCTTTGGCGATGGGGAGAGGGGTAAAGTTGGCACTGAATCTGTCAGCCAGTATATTGGCAATATCTACCATTGTGCAGTAGCTCAGAGCAAATCTGGGTATTGTCATGGAGATTTTTTACATAACTATAGAAGGCCTTGTGGTTGTCATTACTATCTGCTCTAATTCTATTTTCATAGCTAGCTTTAGAGGATTTGATGAGGGGATCTGAACTTTTTGTTGAGGCTGATAGGGGAGTTTTTCCAGTCTTGGGACTTTGTCTTATTCCGCATCACTTTCCTCCTTCTGTTTTTTTTTATGGCAGGGACCACCAGATTGGCTTCCTTTTTTGGAGGAGATCGTCTTGGTTCTACTGGGTATGGCAAGATCCATGCATTTGTGTACGTGTTTGTACAGTGCATTGGTGTATGAGTCGGCGGTCAAGCAAGTATTCTCCATTGGCATGGGTGCCATGAAGGTTAGCCACCTCTGTTTATAGGGGCCCAAAGTTAGCTTTGAAGAAGTTTTTCATGCTATAACAGAGACTTGGTTCAAGGCAGCAGAATGGTATCAAAGGCCTTGGCCAGATCAAGATAGGCTGTATGAACAAACTTTCCTTGATCCACAGCTCTGGTGACTGACTCAAAGAAGTCAACTAAGTTGAGCAGGCATGATCTACCTTTCACAAAACCAAACTGTGTGAGATCCAGAGTTTGGAGATTCCCTACATCCTTTTATTAGGTCCATGATGAGTGAAGGACCTAAGTTGGTTGGCCTTCTCAAATGTTCTCTCTGTATTCAGTAGAATGAGCTAATGACACTAGACTGGGATAGAGCTGAACAGATGGGACTGGTAGGAGTGTCTGAAATGAAAGTATGATCTCACTGTACTTGGTTGAGTGAGCAAATGAGATGGACCCAGGAGGAGTGTTCAAACACTGATTTACAGGAGGGGCGGGCAGTTCTAAAGCCACTAAGATTAACACCAAAACAAGAACAGAGAGAGCGGGCGGGAAACTAACTGCAGAAAGACAGAGAGACCACAATATTCAGTGAAACAATTAAATAGAAAAATAAAATACAGTACTATCTCTAAAATGCAAGTTTGTTCTTAACTTCAGCTTCTAATACAGTTGATTGTAGCCAGCCAAACCACTCAGATATTGAGCAGAAAATAAATTCCCAGCAATGTGGCTAACACTTAAAGCACAGAGAACTCTTACTGGATTCCAGAGGTTGGAGCTAAAGATGCAAAATATTACTTTGGTACTATATCCTATTACATGAAAGATGAAGTCATAATGGCTGTTGATTTTAATTGTATTTTATCAGACAAAGATTCCACTGCAGATAGAAAGCTGAGAATCACATCTTCAGCCAAACATTTAAATTGTGGGAATCTAATGCATTTAAAGGATATATACGAGTTGAGGAAAACAAGCTCACTTCAATTTACCAACTATTCATGTAGATATGGAACACAAATATTGATATAGTTTTTGTCTCAATCTGCTATCACATATCAGAGGAGCTTCAGTAGTTTCATGTCCATTATAGGACCATAATGGTATAATATTTATTTTAAAAACTGACAATCTAATACATCACAGGAGAGTACCAGCAGACTTTATTAAAACAAAAGGATTCGAAGATTGGTATGTTGAAGAGTTCAGAAAGTTCCTAGAAATAAACATGAATGGTGAAGTAACTGACCTTGCCCTGTGGATTCACTAAAAGCTTACTTAAATGGAAGAGTTACAAGCTGATATATAAGTAAAACAAGAGACTGGGACAAATAATTAAATACACTACAGGCCAAAATAGACACACTAAATTTAAATCCAAAACCAAATGACATTATCAGTCACTCTGAACTTAAACACTTAAATACAAAATATGTTGAAATTTTAAATCATAAAGTTTCAATAAACCTGGAAAACTTAAATTTCAGGCATATTCAGTAAAATCTTTGTGTGCATAAACTTGCTCTTAGATCAAAGAAAACGAGTAAGCTAAATCATATCAAAGAAGTTATAACACATAATAAAAAAGAAAGTAGAACAGATATTAAAGGTATTGTTAAAGACTTTAAAAATATTTTATGAAAATATAAATAATAATACAAATAACCTAGATAAGGGAAATATAAATAATACATTAACAAGTGAACAAATAAAAACGATAGACCATTCACTTTAGCAGAAATATCAAATAAAAAAGTTAAAAAAATAATAAGGTGCCGGGCTTAGCTAGTCTTATACCAGAACTATATAAAATACTGCTGGATGTTGCAGTTAAAATATTAGATAATGTTTGCAGAAAAATTAAAATAACTGCTGAAGTACTCCATCATGAAAATATTCCCTTATATCACATATTTTAAAACAAAGATAAGGATTCTACAAAGTGTTCATCATACAGACCCATTTCACTTTTAAATGTGGACTACAAGATGTTCATGTCCATTTTAGCAAACAGAATTAACCTACGTATACCTCAACTAATTAATAATGATCAAACTGGGTTTAAGTAGACAAGTACAGAATAATATAATAAGAATATATGCATTAAGGCTTTTCACTTAGTTAATTGGTCATACCTGTTTAAAACACTTTGTGTATAATTTCTCACCTGAGCTAATTACATTAATTTCTAAGTTGTATAGTAACTCTTGTGCTTATGTTAAAATATGTTCCTTTCTCTCTAATTCCTTTAAATTACAAAAAGGCTTAACACAAGGCTGTCCATTCTCATTTTTTTGCATTTTGCAATAGCTATAGTACCCTTTGCTAATAGTATTAGATCCAATTAGAACATTAATGGTATCAAAATAAAAGAAGATTTCAAGGTAAAGATTCAGCTCTTTGCTGATGATATTTTACTATCAATAGGAAATATAGAAAATTCATTAGAAAAAATAATTAGTTCTATGAGTCAGTTTGAAGAAATCCCAAACTTAAGATTTAATCATAATAAAACAAGTACATTATTAATTAATAAAAAAATAAAAAAAATCATATTAAAACTTTAACTTCAATTGGAATAGCTAACCAATGAAATATCTTGGTATAACCATTATGTCTAATAGTGAATAAATGATACAAACGGATTTTCAACAAGTTGTTGATAAAATTTTAAGTTTAGTCACAAACTGGAATAAATTCTTCTTTGCCATGGAAGAAAGATTAATGCTTATTAAGATGGTAATTCTCCCTAAAATATGGTTTGTCTTATAGTCTTTAGTACTATCTCCACCCAAAAAATTGATGAAGATAAATAATATTCTACTTGCATTTTTTGGCATCCTAATAAACCTTGGCACAGAAAAGGTTGGGATCATGGTAGAATAGGATTCCCCGATATTCTGTTGTATGCTACTTCAACAATTGTAAACGTTATAGCATTGTGGATAAATTCATCTTATGATTCAAAATAGAAACAAATACATCAAGAAATATTATTAGTAAATAATAAATATATCACAACCAGTCATAAACAAATCATACCTAATAGTTTTATTTGGTTATTAAAAGAATTTTGTGTAAATGGTATTACACCCTCTTCTCAAATTCCTTATTTAAATAACATAATTTTCTCTTTCCAAAAGTTCACATATTGTAACCAGTGTTTTAAAGACTTAATATTTTCTATGTTTCCAGTTGCATATACAAATGACTGCTTAGAAACTCATAACTTCAGCAAAATGCTAGTATCGAAACAACCAAGTAATTTAATTCATTGGCATCAGTTCTTAAATGGTACTGATACTGTTGAAAATTTAAGGTCCAAATACAGTCACGATTCATAGGATCATAGGAGGTTACTAGGCTATTGGCCCTGAGGCCCTTATAAGCCTAGCCAAGAGTTTAGCCCATGTTTAGACAAGTCAGCACACAAAGTTCCTGCCAGCAGGGACACAGGTGGAATCCCAGGTGTGTATTTTCTGTTTCTCATCCAGCTATCCAGGTTACACTTAAAAAGGAATAATGAGTTACTCTGCTTGACATGGAGAGGGAGTCTATTCCACAGATGAGGGAGTCTCTGGGACATGAATCTGTCCCACCAACAAGTCTTATTGATATCACAGACCAGGTTGAGGTCGCGTATATGGGTTGCTCGAGTGGAGCTTGACTTGCGGATATGCAGCAAATCCCATCAAGGCGGGGTCTTAGATTACTTTATACGCCAAACAGAGGTCAACTCTGAGGAATCTGTATGAAACTGAGTTGAGGGATAGGGCTTTTAGGCTATCAGTGTAGTGTAGATGTTTGAGGCCCTGGATCCTCCTGGTGAGGAACCTCTGGTCTTTCCAGCTGCTGCATGTGCTTTGCGAGGTACATGCCGAAGGAGGCATTGTACTCAATAAGTGGCCTTATAAGGGAAGAATACAGGGATGTTATGACCTCTTTGTCCCTGGATGAGATACTCTTACCTATGTGGTGGGCCATGTAGAAAGCTTTCCGTACAAGGGAAGCAGCATGGTGGTCAAAAGTGAGGTTGCTATCACCCTGGGTGCCCAAATCCCTCACTACTGATTGTGTGCTTAGGACATTATTAATGTGATGATATGTGGAAATGTCATTCTCCCCAAAGGGGATGATGATGTATTTTTTGGCATTCAGCTTGAGGTCATACTTCTGGCACCAGTCATTTGTTTGGGTGAGACCCTCTTTGAGGACGTCCACATCACTTGGGGAATTGATGACTGCACCCAGCTTGCAATCATCTGCAAACTCTGTCGGCCATAGTCCACTGGTTTTTGGCCTGCACCTCAGAAATGTATATCCCGAATAACAGAGGCCCCAAGACCGATCCCTGGGGTACGCTGCTCATTACGGGTCGACTGTTTGAGGTGGCTTCCCATATTTTGATTAGGTTGGTTCTATCAGTGAGCCAGTTTGCTACCCATCTGGTAACCTATGGATTGATGCCTAGTTGAGAGGATCTACTATGCCCGAGTGGGAAATAGTGTTGAAGGCTTTGGCCAGGCCAAGGTAGGCAGTGCGCACCGTCTTCCTCTCATCCATGGCTTTGGTGACTGACTCAAAAAAGTCGACCAGATTTAACGGACATGACCTCCCGTTGACAAAGCCAAACTGTGTGGGGTCTAGTGTTTGGAGATTGCCAATGTCCCTGTTAATGAGGTCCATGATAAACCGTTCCATGGCCTTGCAGATCAGGCTAGTTTGGCTGATGAGTCTATAATTTCCAGGATTGGTGAACATTCCACCTTTGTGTAAAGGGGTGACGGTGGCTGTCCTCCATTTGGGTGGGATAAAGCCATAACTCAGGCTTTGGTTGAATAGGGTGCCTAATGGTGCAGCAAGTTCATGCCTGAGTTCATGTAGAATGCAGTCAGGGATGTTGTCAGGTCCCATGGAGGCTGTATTTTTTGCCTTTGAGAGGGCAGTGATGACCTATTCCCTAGAGATAAAGGGTGGGGGGGGCAGTTACTGGGGATGTCCTGATTTAATGATGGGGGGACAGAGGCGAGAGGTTTTCACTGACAGTCAGCCAGTAGATTGGCTATATCTACAGCATTTGTGTATGTGGTGTCTTTGACCACCAGTTCTGAACAGATCTGGGTGCTTCCTTTGAGATTTTGGACATATGTAAAGAACGCCTTATGATTGTCTGTAGTAGATGTGGCCAATTTGGACTCACAGTTGGCTTTAGAAGATTTCACTAGTGCTCTTATTTGCTTGTTCAGGGTAGAGAGATTGCTTCCAATTCGGCACCTGCTCCTCCTTGGTCCTGGACAGTAGTTTTTTCCTTTTGTTATATAGTTTATTTATTGCAGATATCCACCAGACAGGTTTACTCTTCCTTGCGGAGGATGATTTTGTCCTGTTTTGGTATTCCTGATTCAATGCATCTCTATAAATGCTTGTATAGTACTTTGGTGTAGATTTGGACATTGGTGCCAGTTCCTACAGTGAAGTGGGGGGGGGGGCAGTGAAGCTGTTTATACAATCCCTCAGGAGGTTGTAATCAGCTTTGGAGAAGTTTTTTGTTTGACCCTAGCTAGAAGGGGGTCAGGGGATAAACGATCCCCATGGCTACAAAAAACACAAAGTCTGAAATGAAAAACAGGGGTAAAGCGTGGGACAACTGGCGCAAAACCAAAACCCCCTCTACTAGGCAAAAATTCCTAGAACTACGCAATAGAACCAAAAAGCTTATAAAACAGGATAAAATCCAATACTACCAGTCTGCCCTTACCTTCTCCCAACATAACCCCAAACAATTCTGGTCCTCGATAAACTCCATCCTCCACCCAGGTAAAGTAAGTACACCCACTCCTAACTTAACTCACTCCTCAGAAAATATTTACTACCTCTTTCAACAATGACTTCACACAAACCGTACCATCACTAGCTAGACAACACAACCCCCCCCCATAAACCCACACCATCAACTAGAACTAACAATCTCCCAACTAGCTTCTCTTTCTCTCCTGTTCCTACCTCCAAAATAAAACAACTACTAACTAAACTTAAAATCACCAGATTAGCAGCAGACAACCTCCCAGGTGAATACATTCAACTTGCAGCTGACACTCTAGCCTACCCTGTATCACTCTTGATTAACAGATCTCTGTCTGAAAGTTATGTTCCTACACTATGGAAAGTCTCACACATAATTCCCCTACACAAAGAAGCCCCCCCCCCCCACAGATCTAACCAATTACCGCCCCATAACTATTATCTCGCCACTCTCCAAAATACTAGAGAGATGCATTTATTCTCAAGTCTCAGATCACCTCCTTTTAACAACCTCCTCTCCAACACACAACACTGTTTCCGACCTAACCATAGCACCACCACCGCCTTACTCTCTCTTTCTAACACTATCCTAGAAAATAAAAATGCAGGTTATCTCTCCTCAGCTACTTTCCTAGACCTCTCTAAAGCTTTCGACATGGTCCCACACAAACAACTCATCTCTCTTCTCAATAACCTATCCTTCTCTCAACCAGTCATCAACTGGTTTCAGAGTTACCTATCTGACCGCCAACAAGCAGTTGTTTGGCAGGACAACCTACCCCCCAACTACCAGTCTCCATAGGAGTTCCCCAAGAGTCCCTCCTGGGACCCCTACTCTTCTCTATTTTCACCAAAAATCTAGCCTCAGCCACAACACATGGCACACACATATACAATAAGCAGATGACTCCACCATCATCTGCACAGCCCACTCCCTACCAGAACTGCAAAAAGTCACACAGGAAGTGTTTTCTTCTATTGAAACTTGGTTTTCCGATGCCCAACTAATACTCAACCCAAACAAAACAAAATTTACTAATCTTCCAACCCACCAAACTTACCCTAGACAGCTCTCACTTTAACATCACAGCAAAAGACAACACCACCATCCACCCTACAGAACACACCAAATTACTAGGAGTAAAAATAGACAATAAACTGAACTTTGACATTCACATTTCTATGACCATTTAAAAAGTGCACAAAAAATTAGCAGCATTATATAGAAGTCAGCAACTACTTACCAAAGCAGCTAAAATTTTGATAGCAAATTCTCATCTCATCTCTACCCTACTCTACGCCTCTCCAATATTTACTAACCTTAGACAATGCGATCTAAATAAGCTTGAAACCTGCTACAACAAAATCGCCAAATTCGCTATAGGGGCTACCTACCGTACTCACCACTGTCTCCAACTAGCAGAACTGGGCTGGCTAGAGCTCCCCCACCTCCTTCAATGGTACCAACTCACACTCGCCCACAAACTAATAAACCAACCAATAAAAGTCCCATCCCTCCAGAATCTGCTCCATCCCTACATAACCACGAAACCACTAAGATCCAGTCGCAAAAAACACCTACAGGTCACAAGAGCCATTAACTCTGCTGGAGAAGCATTATTCTTCTGCACTATAGCCAAACTCTGGAACTCCCTCCCATCCTCAATTACCTCTGTAACTTCTTGCACCCACTTTAAATCCTTACTAAAATCACACTTCAAAACTTGCCAGATATGCCCTTGCAACCCCCCCTCTAATACCATCCACTCCCCCCACCCACTACCTCTCTCAGCCCCCTATCAACAACCTACTCTTAGCAAGCTTGGCTACTCATGTTCCCAGCTACCTACCATATAATACTAACTTCTTGTAGCAACAATTGCTAATGGCTGTTATGTACCTCAAAAACAGATTGTATCAATTGTTCACTGATGAATCTCAACTACATTTGTAACCATGTTTAGTATATGTCACCATATTTTAAAATTGTACTATATTCTACAGCTGTTTTACATCTGTTTTCTTCTTGTCTTGCGTCCTTAACTGGACTAATGTCAATATTTAAATGTTATGTTTTTTTAACTGTATAATGCAAATAATACTTAACGTGGAGCTTTTCTCCCTGGGCATCTGCTGAAAATGGACCTGTGTCCAGTCGGACTCTCCCGGTCAACAAATGTAAATAAATAAATAATAAATAATAATAATAAACGTGACCGCTTTATGGTTGGATCTTAACAGGGAGGATGATACAGTAGGGATGCTATAGTGGTTACTCATGTTGGTTAATACCAAGTCCAAGATATTATCACCTCTTGTGGAGGTATCGATTAGCTGTTCCAAGACACTTGTATTGATAAAATCGAGGAATTTCTGGGCATGTGTTCTGGCATGAGTAGTTTTTCCACTCTATGGTTGGGTAATTAGTCACCCAGGATCAGGGTAAAGGGTTGAATCATGATAGATCTGAAGATGTCCGGATAGGTGGAGTGGGCATCTTGAGTCAAATCTGGGGGTCTGTAGCTAGCTATAATTTGAATAGGGGTCTTGTCAATAGTTAACTGCACCTCGAGTGTCTCTTGTGCATCATACTGTTTGACCAGCCTGGAGGTGTGTGTATCTTTAATATATATTGGAACTCCACCTCCTTTGGCTTTGCTGCCCACTGTTTGGGGTCTGAATGCACGCTATGATGAGTAACCAGGTAAGGCTGGGTTGCTGTCCGCAGCTTTGAATCAGGTTTCTGTGACTGCACAAATGTCATCATCTTCCAGGGTTAAGAATGCTTGCAATGAGTGCAGTTTCATGTTCTTCTAGCATGACCTTTAGTTTGCATTTTGTTGAAATTTTTATGTTTGTAGTATTGACCCCATGACTTTTCCTAAAAAAGGCACTATGGGGGAGGCAAGGGCCTTTGCCACAAGCCAGAAGCCCAAGTGAGACAGATGCAGGCCATCTCTAGCAAAGCATTGTGGTCTGTCGATCATATTTACCCAGGCTGTCAGGTACTGGATCCCCCTGGAATGACATCAGAAACTAAGCCAATTGTTAAAGTTAGTCATTTTCTGTTTGTATTGAGGCATCATTCTGGGTGATGGTAGAATGTTGCTTAAGGCTAGGGACATACCTGCCTTGCACACATATTCAGTGAGTTCAATCGTGTCTCATTCAGCGAGTTCAATCATGTCAGAGAATTTGTTAATTTTACAAATATTTAGAGACTTTGTGAATATAGAAGTAAATGAAATATTTAATCTAATAAGAAATTGTTCCCCAAATGATTGGAATTCGTAATAAATATGTTTTTTTACTGCTTTATTATTGCTGTTTGTCACAAATTTATAAAATTCTTAAATTAAATTTCACTTACTTAGACAATTTCCATTGGAACTATTCCTCAAAATTAATAATAGTCTTCTCTTAAGAATACAAGAAATTCATATTAAAATCTAGAGATACAAATACATCTTCATTATATTGGAAACAGAACTTTTGTCGCTTATAACAGAATTACAGTTATGTATAAATCGAATAGAATTAAATCCTGAAGATGTGATTCTGAAATGATAGCTGACTGGACACACACGGTATATGAATGTGAAGTCATCTTCCCTTTTTGGAAAGAAGTTAATAACTTTATTCAAACTCTGTGGTCAGATAGATGTAACATTTCTAAATGTTTAGTTTTATTTAATGCTCCACCTCCTGAAATAATTCCAAAAACCTAAGTGCTTCTTCTTTGGTCTAATCTTGCTATAGCCAGAAAAGAAATTAATAAAAATTGGAAAAGTAAAGTTACCACGTCTAGTGTTGAATTTATTAGTATGGGAAAATTGTTTGCAGTAGTGAATTGCATACTACAAAGATGAGAACTTCTAATGTTAACAATTCATATGAATCTTGATTTAAACTTAGACTTGCTTGAAAAATATTAATTATTGATTGTGTAAAACTTTGATGGATTGATCACCTGTGGACCTATGTAAATAGTTATTTGTTTGCTTTATAATGGATTTATTTATTGTTTTTAAAAACAAAATAAAGAAAGAAAACATTAAATTAAGGTAAAGTGCACTGGTTGTCTTTAAATAAAAATAAATTGTACATTTTTCTATTTTCTGCATTAAACCATTATGGCTGTAGGGAGGTTGTTACCTCTTATTCACTTCCCATAATTTCAAACTCACTGCTTGCCATTATACCTTTACGTTTTACATTTCTCTCAGCAAAAAATACTCAGATGTTTTTCGTCTCACATTGCTGCAGTCATAACCTGTGGGTAGTCCGCTGTCCTCGATCGGCCCGAATACCAAAGAGCTGGGCTGGCGTCGGTCATTGTCGCCTGGTGCTGACGTCAGTACGTAGTAGTACTTAAGCGCATGACCGACGCCATATCCTCAGTCTTTCTTGCCGCATGGTCCGAAGCAGAAGCAGCGTTTGCGAGTGCCGTTCGGCGTTCTGAAATTGTCATTTTTCGAGTTTCAGACCGAAGACCAAGTTGGGCTAAGTACCCCGTTGGGGAAATCTTTGTCTTTTTCTTGCCTCAGTTTCCGGATGTCAGAAAAAGTTAATAATTGCATTTCTTGTGGGAAACAGATACCTCATAGGGATTATCACTCTTTCTGTATTCCTTGCTTGGGGCCTGAGCACGACGTGGTTGGGTGTCGCTTTTGTGCTCGATTTAATAAGCGCACCATTAAAAGGAGATTAGACTGTGCCAGGCTTGTTTTTGGTAAAAGGTGTAACTATAACATGCCGTCGGATCCTCCGACGCCCGCTACTGCTAAAAAGCATAAAGATAAATCTTTGAAGTCTAAACCGGATGAGTCGTCCGTTGCGGACGCCAGTTCTACGGAGCCTCCAGTTGAATCTGTGGATCCTGCCGAGGGTTCGGCTGAATCCCAGGGGGAACCTTTACTTTTGCAGGAGTTGGCCTCTCAGGATTTAGGCCCAGCTGAGGGTGCTTCTCAGGTGTCTGTAGTTCCATCTTTACAGAAGGTTATTAGGCCTTCTACTTCAGTGGCTAAAGGCCATGCTAAGGCCAAACCTTGTCTTGTTGGCCCTGGTCATGGTTCTAGCTCTCCAGCCCCTGTTCCTAAAAAACATATGTTGAAAATGGCGGAGGACTTGATTACTTTGATCAGGGGTTCTATGCCCCCCCCCAGAGAAAAGGCCTAGGGTGGAGGCAGATTTAGAGGGAATGGATCATTCCTCTGATTACTCTGATTCCTCAGCTGAGGAACTTCAGGATTTCCCTTCTTTTTCAGACTCGGATGCAGAGGATTCCTGTCCTTCTGCTTCTCCTCCAGAGGATTTTTCTTTTTCTGAGACTTTACATTCCATGAGGGAACATTTTAAGTGGGAAGGCCAGGATTTTTCAGATTCTCGGAAGAGGCTTAGGGAATTTTTGTTTCTACCACAACATAGGCCCTTGGCTATTCCTCCTGTCTTAGATGTTGTTCAGGATGTTTTTTCTGAATCTTCCCTTAATCCTGATTCTTTGCCTCCTGCCCCTGTTAAGCCAGACAGATATTATAGAGTTCCAGAAGCACATAAGTATTTGTACAAGAGTCCTAGAGCTGATCCGGAAACTATTATTCAAGGTCCGAAGGGTATTAGGGCTTCTGTGGTTAAGAATCCAGTTCCTTTGGATAAAGATTCTAGAGCTTTAGATAGGTTGGGGAAAAAAGTGTACACCTCATCTACATTAGCTATGAGGGCGCTGAATTGCCAATTTCATATGCTGAAGTATCAGAACTTTTTGTTGGGTCAATTGAAATCTAAGGTGGATGCTTTATCTGAGGGTATAGAGTGTAAGGAGCTCCAGGAGTTGGTTCATGCATCAGATCAAGTTGGCAAGCATTCTTTACAGTGTGGTTTCGATGCTCTTCAGGCTACATCCAGGGTGGCTGCTACAGGTTCAGTTATTCGTAGACATGCCTGGCTTAAGGATCAAAATTTGTCAGAGCATGTTAAGGCTCGGATTTTGGATGCTCCTCTTCAATCGGAAGTACTTTTTGGTCCTCCTGTGGAATCAGTTTTGAAAAGATGGAAGATAAGGCTAAGTCTATGCAGGCGGTCAAAGATTTTATGCAGGTGGAGCTCCCTAAGTTTAGTAGGAATTGGCCTGCTAGAGGATGGTCTTATCCTTCTTCGGATTATCAGTCTAAGGGCAGGTCTAGACGTGCTAGAGGCAGAGCCCACACTCAGGGTTCTTTCAGACCTAGGACTTGGAGTTCTCCTGCACAGTCTTCTGGTGAGGGCAGGGGTCAGCCCTTTCGTAAACAGACCCAATGACCTGTATCTTCCGCTGCCAGACCCTTCTTTACTGGCAGCTCCTCTAGGAGGAAAGTTGGGACTTTTCAAACAAAACTGGCATTTGGTCACCCAGAACAAATGGGTGTTGGATATAATAAATCACGGGTACAAGTTTTATTTTCACACTTTTCCTCCTTTCAAAGGCATGCCGGATGTGCCTCCTCAGCAAAGGATGGAGGCTCAGGAGCAAATTTCTTTACTTTTGCAGATGGGGGCAATTCAGGTGGTCCCTCCGTCAGAAGTAGGCCTAGGTTTTTATTCCCGTCTTTTCCTAGTGCCAAAGAAAGGAAACACTTGGAGGCCAATTCTGGATTTGTCCATTCTCAATACCTACCTAGACATTCCAAAGTTCAAGATGTTAACATTACAACAACTTCTGCCTATGCTAGGCAAAGATCACTGGATGGTAACCCTGGATCTCAAAGAGGCCTAACTTCACATCCCTATCAGAACCAGCTGCAGGAGATTCCTGAGATTCCGGGCTGGTACTTTTCATTATCAGTTCTCTGCATTGCCCTTTGGTTTATCTACTGCACCCAGAGTATTCACAAAAGTTCTGGCTCCTGTAATTGCCTTCCTCAGACAGAGAGGAATACAAATTTATCCTTATCTGGACGATTGCCTGATTCTTGCTCAAAACAAGGACAAGTTACTTCAACATCTCCAGTATGTAATGGCAGTTTTAAGGTGCCTAGGGTATTCTGTGAACGAAATAAAGTCCAGTCTAGTGCCCTCTCAGGACATGTGCTTTCTGGGTGTGAGACTGAATACAGCTTCTCAGATGGCATTTCTGACCCTGGACAAACAAAGAACTCTTCATCTGTACTTCCAGCAGTTATCAGTAATGTCCAGGCTGACTGCAAGGACAGTCCTTCAAGCCTTGGGGTTCATGGCATCTTGCATTCTAGTACTTCCCAATGCCAAACTGCATATGAGGAAGCTACAATGGTATCTCAAAAGTGTGTGGACTCAACACTGCCACGGTTTGGACACTGTCATTCGGATTATACCTTGCATCCAGAAGGAATTCTTGTGGTGGGCTCAGGAATGTCACCTAAACAAGGGACTCTCTGTGATCTGACCAGAGGCGAGTCAGATCCTAACGACGGATGCCTCGGACTTGGCTTGGGGAGCACACTTCAATGGAAAATGGATACAAGACACGTGGCCTCCCAAACTACTACATTTGCATATCAACATGAAGGAGATGTTAGCAGTCCAATTTGCCTTGATAGCCTTCAAGGACCTACTTCAGCCGGGACAAGTGTTGATTCAAACAGACAACACAACAGTCATGTGGTACATCAACAAGCAGGGGGGAACCCATTCCTACCCTCTTTGCAGACAAGCAATGATTTTGTGGGAGACTGCTCTGAGTTTGCACATCAATCTTCAAGCACGGTTTCTGCCAGGAACACAGAACTCCCTAGCAGATGTATTGAGCAGGCAAATTGTGGATCCCCACGAGTGGAAACTGGACCCTCAGGTATTCAAACAGTTGACCGTGGCTTGGGGAGCTCCAGACATAAATCTGTTCGCTTCTCCACTGAATTTCCAACTGCCAAAATTTTGCACAAAGTTGTTCCACCCAAATGCTTGGAAAGTGGATGCTCTATTTTTCAGTTGGAACAACCTTCACGTTTATGCTTTTCCCCCTCTGCCTCTTCTTCCCAAGGTACTCTTGAAAGCCAGGCGGGACAAGCCTTGCATGATTCTAATAGCACCAGATTGGCCACGTCAGCATTGGTATCCTCTGCTGAGGAGTTTAATTCAGGAGCCTCCTTGGCCTTTGCCACAGGTTCCTCATTTGTTGTCCCAGTCAAACAATTATTTTCTCAATGTTCGGGTGCAGTCCCTGCATCTAACAGCCTGGCGTATTCTGTAATGGAGCCGGTGGGGTCTCAGCTTCCTCAACAGGTTTTAGATGTCATTTTGGAAGCCAGGCGGCCTAGTACTAGAAAAGTTTATGCTGATAAATGGAAGAGATTTTTTCTTTGGAGCACAGCAAAGGGCTTTGATGTTTCAGTTCCTAATTTGAGTTTTGCACTGCAGTATCTTACTGAATTACTGGACAAGGGTTTGTCATTCTCTTCTGTGAAGGTTCATGCTGCAGCCATTTCTGCTCACTATGATTGTGACCCTCCTTTATTTTCTCACCCTTTGTTCAAACAATTTCTTAGAGGGCAAAGAATATAAGACCCCCACGTAGAGCTCCTACTCCTTCCTGGGATCTCAATTTTGTGTTGGAGAAGCTTACTTTACCTCCTTTTGAACCTGCAGCTTCGTCTGAATTGAAGTTTTGTCTTGGAAGACTGCTTTTTTGTTGGCCATTACTTCTGCTAGGAGGGTATCTGAATTGCAGGCACTCATGGCAGTTGAACCCTTTCTGATATTCCATAAGGATAGAGTTTCTTTGCGAACTAACCCTACTTTTATGCCTAAAGTGATTTCTAATGTGGCCTTGAACCAGTCTATTCATTTGCCTACTTTTTATGCTGATCCCCAAAATAAGGGGGAAAAAGTCTTGCATTCTTTGGATATCCACAGACAGTTACGTTATTATTTGAGCAGAACTAAAGAGTTCAGACAGAGTCAACAGTTATTTGTTTCCTTTGCTTTGGGTTCACAAGGGAAAGCTGTTTCAAAGCAGACTATTTCTAAGTGGATTGGTCAATGTATTGCTTTTTGTTGTTCTCATCATGGGAAGGATGTTCCTGCTGGGATCAGGCCTCATTCTACTAGGACTACTGCCACATCTACTGCTTTTTTGAGGGGGGTAGCTACTAAGGATATTTTGGAGGCAGCTACTTGAAGTTCAGTACACACTTTTACTAAGCATTACCATCTCCCTCTTTATTCCAAGTCCAGGGCTGGGTTTGCCACTGCAGTTTTACAGGGCATGTTAGCAGCTCCTAATGCTACTTAGTTTGCCGGCCTCCCTTTTCTTTTGCTTTGGGATTCTACCCACAGGTTATGACTGCAGCAATGTGAGACGAAGAACATTGTACAGTTTTGTACCTACCATAAATGTAGATGTTCGAGGATCTACATTGCTGCAGTCCAATTATCCCTCCTTCCTTCCCCTCTATAGTTGTGGTTGGGTGTTTACTATTTTGGCTCTGGCCTTCTTTCATTCTTAGGCCTTCTGACATCTGGGGCAAGAAAGACTGAGGATATGGCGTCGGTCATGCGCTTAAGTACTACTACGTACTGACGTCAGCACCAGGCGACAATAACCGACGCCAGCCCAGCTCTTTGGTATTCGGGCCGATCGAGGACAGCGGACTACCCACAGGTTATGACTGCAGCAATGTAGATCCTCGAACATCTACATTTATGGTAGGTACAAAACTGTACTTTTTTACAATTAACAGCGTGCACCTGCTGACAGCTTGTCTCCATAGCAATGTAATCAGCAATGCGTCTTTGTAATTTTCACTCAGAAAAGAATAGCCTTCAGCTGCAGACATCTCAACTCCACTGAACATTTGCCAGTGGAAAACAAACAAGACAATATTCTTGTAGCTGCAAGAAGCCTGGCACTTTCGTGACTTTCATCACTGTGTCTTGTTTTTAAAGCCTATCTTCCCACAAAAACTCTTGTTTACAGCTTAAGCCAAAAGTAGTAATCTAGACATTCACCATTGTAAAATATAAAAAAGAAAATATCCTAATTCTTCATATAATAGGTGTGCTTTTACACCTCACCCCCAGCAGCCCAAGACTGCAGCATGTGCACATTAAACTTGCTTTTGTCAAGCTTTTTTGTTAGACTGTAAAACCCATATATGTCCTTTCATATCACTGTTGCAGTATGCATCAACCTCTGGGATCTCATGTCAAGGGTAGCCCAGTGTCCAGCCAGTATACCAAAGCCTTTTTTGCCTAAGGAGCTTCATACATACACTCCCTATGCAAGCATAGGGCATAAAGATGACATATGTGTGCTCCCAACTTGGATCTTCATTGCCACCAGTCCTAACACCATTGTTGAAAGTCTGTCAGAACACCTTTCACTTTGCTGGTTATACCAAGCCTATGTCTTTAAAATGAGTACCGTTGGAGTTCTTTTTTTTTCTTTTCTCATATTGTTCAGTAGGATACATGTCACCCAAGAAAGGAAAATGTCAGTGTGGGAGGCAGATTCCCCATAAAGGCCATCACAATAGGAGCCTGTTTTGCTTAGTTGCGTCCCATGACCACGCATAGTGTTCCATCTGTCAGGGTTTTGTTCCAAGACTTTGCATAGCCACCTTTCTTCACTTTCTATTTATCTTAAGAACCAGCATCTCACACTTTTGGCCCAAGATACCATGGTAAAATCCGCTCGCCCCAAGGTACAGCCACCACTCCAGAAGAAGACCCAGAACTGTAGGACTGAATCTGCTGCTGCTGTTCAGCCTTCACTGGATATATCTCTCTAGGTAAGTGAGAACCCAGAGGACAGCCTGGTATTGCATCGATTTATATTGCTTTAACCTTCTCGGAGGCCAGCATGGAACATGTTTTTCGCACGTCCTCTTAGGGCATGGAAACGTCTGCCACTGGCATTGAGTCGGAACCATGGCTTACTATTTCTGATGGCCCTAAAGGGATTCCTCAGATCTTTGTTTAGGAAGAGATGCCAGATACCTTGATCAAATCCAGGCAGGGATCCTTACCTCCATGTTACTTCCCAGTGAGGAAACAGCAGAAAACTAAACCTATGGTGTCTACTCTCAGGGATCCACAAAGGAAATGACAGGACTTCATTCAAGGCTTGTTGAATTATTTGATGGCATTGAAGACACCTCAGGGAATTTTGGTTTCTGCACTTCCTTGATGTTATTCATATTGATCACTGCTGCAATAGGCTTAGCAATATGGTTGCATTCTGCCAAGGATAGAAGAGCCAGCCAGCTTCCAAAGCTTCAGGGCACCTTTCATGTGCCCATACTGCCATGTAGTTCAAGCTGCGCTGACTAAAAGAGATGTTTGAGCACAAAGCCCTTCTGAGCTGTACTTTTGCTGAATTGTGCACTCCTCTGAGGCTTTTGAGGAGTGACTGTTGGCTTGTGCTTTCATTAGCTGAGCCGATAAGTTCCCTTTGGGAAAAAACTTCCATTTTCTTATTTTTTACTGATGTTTTATTACTTTCCTCTTCAGGAAAGTTATTTTAAAGCTAGGAGTGTTGTGTTTTAAAGGATTGTCCCAATACTGTAATATACATTTAAACGGAACACTGTTTGTTCCTGTCAATTTAAAAGTAATGTCATTTAACTGATAAATTATTTTCAAATTATTTTCTGGGAAGAAATTGTTTATTTTAAGGCTGTGGAGCTGCCATTCTGTTAGTAAGTGTTTTTTGCTTACTTTTTTGTTTGACAGAAAAAAACAAAATTTTGTGGGCTGGTAGTTTTACTGGCATTGTTGCTCATTTTCCCCAGGACAGAGGCACCATTTTTGTCTTGGCTATGGAACAGATTGTCAATCCCATGTTTGGTCCTTCTTCCAACCACAAAAAAAAAAAAAAAAAAAAAGCTAAGCAAATAGTCTTTGCCACCACAGCAGGCTATCAATTTGCCACAGCTGCAAGTGGGTGACTCTGCTGTGGTCATTTGTTGTACCTCATACCACTCCTCTCTTACCCGGGAACCCTCTGGTGTAGCACCTACAGCCACTATGTACTGGGGCTTAGCCATGTCCTCTGCAGCTTTTAGGGTCCCCTCAGTGAGCAAGGGAGAACCACTCTTGTCAGTTCTGGGAGAAGGAACAGGGAAAGGTTCCTTGCGTCAGAATGCTGTTCCCATCTGTGGGGAAGCAGTGGTTGCCATTAGTAACATTGTGGGTCCTATCTTTCGTGTCAAAAAGAAACAGAAAACCAAGCTTGTATCTACTAGGACTGGCTCTGGGCATGATTCAGGCTAGTAATCCTTCATGTAGAGTATTTTCCAGTAAAAAAAAAAAAAAGACGGATGCCTCCTTTCCTGAAGTGATTCAGTATTTTGAATCTGAGCAGGAAGATGCGGGGACAGCGTCCGGGTTTTGTCCTCAGATATTTAATTCAGACACTGAGGAAAACTCTGATTCTCCCTTTGGGTGGGTTTCTCTTTCTTTGAGACTATTGCTTGAATGTCCCTTTGTTTTCAGTGAGAGAATGCTAAGGTTTCTCACTTCCTCAAAAAAATACTATGAGTTATTACTGAAGGATTTTTCCACAACCTACCCCCATTCCTCCTGTCTTGCGTACTTTAGAGGATATCTGTCTTACTGCTTATGATTTTTCTGATAGTCAGCCAGCTCTCTCTAAAATGGCAGATAGGATGTATAAAAGTTTCTCAGTCTTTACATTTTTATACACCATTCCCAAGCCTGTCCCAGCAGCTGTAACCTCAGTTGACTCCTCTGTTGCTAACCACTTAGTTATTTTCAGTCCTACCCTTTCTAATAAAGTTGGGAAAATTATTGATAGGTATGGGAAAAGTGTGTACTTCTGCAACTTTAAACAAAATACAAACAGCAGCAGAGCGGAAGATGTGCAATAACCTTTAACACAGCTCACAGCTAAAAAGCAGATAAAATAACTGTGAGCATGTTAGTCCAGCTAGCTGGAATTTTGTAAATAATTATATGTCATTTGTGAATAGTAATATTATCCATATACTTGTCTTACAAATGTAAGACAACTATATGTTATGTGGATATTAAACTTTTGGTGCAGAAGTGTGTGTTGAACTGTATGTTATGTACTGAGCTTCAAGAATGTAACCACAGTGTACCCTACTGGAAAAGAACAGAAATGTTTATAAACTATAGTTGTAACATACAGAGTTAACTTGCAAACCCTCAACAAAATAAGTTGAAAAGTAAAGAGTTTTACAACTGTTTTTGAGTGCAGCAAGCAGATATAATGTCTAGAGATAGAGGTTTTCCTAAATTCTTGAAACAGAAATAATTACTAGGTTTAAAATGTAAAGTATTTTATTGCTCAGTGACTTCCTAGCAGCTGCACATCTGAGAGACCCTGGGAACTGGGGTCAGGTGACAGAGTGATGTCATCCAAAACTGGCCCATCAGTAATGTTTTCATATTAATTTGGGAACGCTGTCAGAGACTGTGCATTTTGTATTTGGCTTTGGACCTGGAAACATCCTCTCATCAGCACTTGCTTTGCTAATAGTAAGTACGAGATTTCAGTAATCTCTTAGAAATGGATAGAAATATAGTAAGATTAGGTTTACATGTTTTCTGTATTTATTTATTTGAGACTGTCCTGCAGTGTTGCTTTAAAATATTTCCTGTGATGCTGAACCATGTAGTCACTGTATTGAGTTGACTATTGTCTTGTTCTTTTATTATTTGTTATTAAATAAATTTAAGTCGTTTAATTGTGGCTAGTTTGTTTAGAGATATTTAAGCTCTTGGTGTACTTGCATATGTATTTGGTGACACTGTATGAGGCCACTCTAATAGCCTTGAAAGTCTTGGTCACTGTCAAAAGAAAAAACTTCAAAGACCAATACACGTAAGGTTCAGTTAAGGCACTTTTAATAACTTGCAGCAAGGAGACAAAAACATGCAAATACAAGATTTTGCCTAACTACTAACAGGAAGTATGCTATTCTTATACTGTTTTACAAGACATGGCCTCCTATGGCTGACGTAATCAAACACAACTTTCAGTATTGTTCTACAGCAGATGTTACTCAGATTTTCTGCTGACATGACTAGATTTGTGAGAAACTTTTTGAGAAAAACAACCTGGCCTTGGTGGGCACTAACCCGTTACAGGCCCCTATTGTACAATTCCTAATACATGTGTTACATTTCAAGGTACTTTTCTAACTCAGGCATAAGCAAATGCTGATTACAGTTCATATTTTCAAGCAGTCTTTGTTTTAATTATCTATAGCTTCTACAGCTGTGTATTTTCTCACAGCACAAGCGAAACTTCTTGTCTAAGCCTCATAACATTTCTACAAGTAGTATTGTTCTATTCATTATTTTCCTAACACAAGCAGAAATCATCTGCTTCTCAGTAAATTTCCAAGCATAAGCAAAGATTTTAGCTGACAATACAAGGTCAGAAAGCATCTGCAGTTTGTACAGATTTATGCAGTATGAAATAGAATAAATGTGTTAACCTTTTCAAGCTCTAAATGCACTAAGCATATTACTAATACATACATTAATACATATTTTTCTGACATTTCCCCCCTATTAATACTTTTATTCTACTTTCAAAATAAGCATAAACAGTTTGTTTTCTTCTCCTAACCTCTTCCCACTCAGGATTTGCAGTTAAGAGAGTCATTCAGTTTAAACTTATGAAAGCATTTTCAATCTTTTAACAGTTCTTCGAACTTAGTACTTTGATATAAGGTTTCAGAAACTGACATGTCTATAAAGTCTTTAATCAGTCTTTTAATGCAGGGGATATCACAACAAACACATACTCCCAATAGGAGCATTCCTACACAAATGGCAATCAGGATGTTCATTAGGATGGTACCCCACCCCCCAAACCATTTCTGGAAAAATTCCGTCAGTGGGTTTGGGCCTGGTTTGGTCATGGTCGACACTTGCTGAATTACCTCAAGATGATTGTCTATCTCGTGTTTATGGTCAGGAATATATGAACAGCATTCTTCTTGGATTAAAGCGCAAGTATCACCTCTCACCGCTAGGGTGAAGTCGAGAGCCATGCGGTTTTGAAGCACTACAGTTCTCATGGCATTCAGTTCATCAGTCACCAATTCGAGGGTGGAAAAAGTTACATTGCTCATCACTTCGAGAAGTTTAGACAGTTTTCTCAGCTCCCAGATCGATTCCACTGCTCCATATGCTGGTAATATGCCTGCCCACAATATAACACGATCACTCAAGACCATGTGTGTCAGTCCATTGCCTATAGAATGATGTTTTTTCCAACGCGCATCGATTTGCCCCACTGAATTTACAGGTTTCTTGATGACTTCTCGGGCATTCCAAATTTTTCCTCGAGGCAAAACTGCAGTGTGTCGTATGGCCGGAACCAGGTAGCCCAAAAAACAACTGCCGGACCAATTCTCAGGTAACCATTTGTATGCCTTTCTGCTACACACAAAATAACAGTCCTCCACTTTAGTAGTAACTTTGCTATGAATATACACTTGTCCTGCATAAAACATTTTTTATCAGTTATAGACAGTTGTTTATAAAGAACAGAATTATGTTTTACTTCATCAAGTGTTTTGTGCATCAATCCAAGAAATTAATCATAATTTGTATTACAATAAAAATCTGCATTGTTACCTTTAGTGTAACATTTATAAGGAACAAACCAATAACAAAAAAGATGCAGCCCCAGGCGAGTAGCGTGTCCGTTACCAAACGATAAAATATCTGATAAATCCACAACTCAGATGGATTCTACGTCTGAGAGCAGATAGCCCACCTGGTCTTAATGATAAAATCAGTTTACAAACCATATTAAAGAAACGCAGATTGAAAAAAGGAATCATGAAATGAACATTTGTCCATTATTTATAATATGGACAGTATTTTAAGGTTTTAGAGATGTTTTTTATATAGTGTACACATGTCATATATATGTTTTTATAAATGATAAAATATATATATACATATTTACAGATTGACATTTGATATTTCTTTGTACTGTATTATTAATATTTTCATTTATTTTTTACACTTTTTGTATTTAATATGATTATTCATTATGTCTTTTGTAGTATGTTTGGGAATACGTAATTAATATACATGAGTTTTAGATGTAAATAAAATTCTGAACACTAGGGGGTTAATTGAATGTAAAAGAACATATATAAAGGACTGTTGTATGAGGTATGGACACAGTCTGATGAAGCCAAGGAGGTGAAAGCGCTAACTGTACCTAAATAAAGAACGTTCGTTGTTTTATATACTTGAGTTCCAGTTCGTTTATTACATTTTGTGAGCCTTTTTGAATTTTTTGTGAAGCCTATGTGGTCCGTTTACCGTGCATGAGTTTGTGGATTTATCTAACATTTATAAGGAACAGTCACATTGCAATTGCTCCAACCCACCTGAACAGTATCATTTTTATAAAAACACACAGTTCCCTTTTGAGGAACAGATAAGTGCAATGCTATTTTATCTTGTGATGTAATGGTTGAGGTATCATAAATCAAGTTTTCCCAGGTCTCATTGACCCCTAGGGAGACCGTAAGTTATTAATAACCCCCCCCGTATGCTGTCAGCAAAGCTGTGCAAATCCAGCAATTCGAAACATTGAAAGTCTCAGTATAAACATATTTAATTGCTTGGTAAGTGTTAACATTTGGATGCCAGTCTATGAGTAACACTTCACGTTTATTCAGTTCAGTCTGTGTGGCTGAGAAAAGGAAAGGCCACAACAAAAAGATTATTGTCACTAGTACAGTTAACAGGATGATTATGCAATACTTCTGAGAAAAAGGTTGTTCTGCATTCCTGTTTCTTCTGGACTCTATCATTTTTACTCTTGGCATGTGACAAGATTTTTGTCCAGTTCAAAGTTTTTAACTAATTTGCAGTGCGTCGGGTGGATCCAGGAGGCACGCTCCACTATCTTGACTGCAGTGGGTGTCGACAGAAGCACTTGATATGGACCTTCCCACTTTGGTGACGCCCAATTCTTCTTTACTGTCTTCACCCAGATCCAGGTACCCGGGGGCACTGCTACTTCTGACAGTCTGGTTCGTTCTTTATCTAAAACAGAATTTGACTGCAGCAGATGTTTAGAATTCAACAGGTGTCTCATACACTCAGCTAGTGTACTGTCAGCTTCCTGGTCTGCGGGCATGAGAGATTTCCACTGAGGTATATAATAAGCCCTTCCAAATAGTTTTTCAAAAGGAGTCAGTCCTTTTGCATTCAGAACAGTTCTCATGCTCAACAGTGCCAGGGGCAGACAGTACACCCAATTCCTCTGTGTTTTTACTATTAACTTCCTTAGCTTACTCTTTAAAATCCCATTATGCCTCTCTACTAGCCCTGCAGATTGTGGGTGATACGCACAATGATTTTTTTAAAGAAATGCCAAAATATTTACTTAACTGTTGTATGGTCTGGTTTACGAAGTGTGTGCTGTTGTCACTGTAGATCCTTTCCGGGATGCCGAATCTAGGGATGATTTCTTTAACGAGAACTTTTGCCACCGTTGCCGCGTCTGGATTTTTAGTCGGAAAGCTTCCACCCATCTGGAAAACATATCTACAATGACAAGACAATACTTCTTATTTTCACATTTGTTCAGTTCTATAAAATCCATACAGATGGTATGAAATGGATACGGTGGTGTAGGGAAACTCCCTTGCTTGGGCTTTAATGCCCCTTGTGCATGACGTTTATTACAAACGTGACACATCGAACAAATTTTTTAGAGTAGTTTAAGAATCCGTATGTCGTGAACACTTGGTTCACCAGCTGTACCATCCCCCCTGTTGAGACATGGCACTGCCCATGGCTCAACAAAGCTGCATATCTAAACAAATTAGACGGCAATATCGGTTTCCCTTCTTTAGAGATGTACACCCCCTTTTCGAGAATTGCTCCTCGTTTTACCCATCTTTGATGTTCTTCATCTCACATTGCTGCAGTCCTTACACTTGGGTAGTCCGCTGTCCTCGGTCGGCCCGAATATCAAAGTATTAGGCTGACGTCGGTCAAGGCGCTTAAGACTGTCATCAGGACGTCAGGGTACAAATGCGCATGACCGACGTCATATCCTCAGTCTTTTTTGCCGCATGGTCCGATGCAGAAGCAGCGTTGCAAGTGCCGTTCGGCGTTCTGAAATTTTTCGAATTCGGAGTTTCAGACCGAGTCAAAGTTGGCTAAGTACCCCGTTGGGCAATATTTTAGTTTTTTCTTGCCTCAGTGGTTTACCGGATGTCAGAAAAAGTGAATAACTGTATTTCTTGTGGGAAGCAGATACCGCATAGGGATTATCATACTTTGTGTATTCCTTGTTTGGGGCCTGAGCACGGCGTTGTTGGGTGTCGCTTTTGTGCTAGGTTCAATAAGCGCACTATTAGCGAAGGTTAGATTGTGCCAGGTTGGTCTTGAGCGGTGCAATTATAATATGCCGTCGGATGCTCCGACGCCCGCTTCTTCAAAGAAGCGCAAAGACAAAGCAGCTAAACCCAGGCAAGAAGAGTCGTCCGTACCGGACGCCGGTTCTTTAGAGGTGTCAGTGGAACCGGTGGTTCCGGAGGCTTCTCTGGAGTCCCAGGGGGAGACTTTGATATTGCAGGATGTGGCCTCTCAGGAGGCAGGTCAGGCTGAAGGGGCTTCTCTGGTTACTGTACTCCCCTCCCTTCCTAGGGTGGTTAGGCCCTCTCCTTCTGTTTCCAAGGCTTCTCCCAGAGGCAGGCCAGGTTTAGCTTCTGTTGGTGTCACTCCTAGTTCATCAGGATCTGTGCCCAAGAAGCACATGCTTAAAATGGCAGAAGATTTAATTACTTTGATTAGAGGTTCTTTGCCCCCTCCTGATAAGAGGCCTAGGGTGGAACCGGAGTTGGGGAGTTTTGAGCAGGCTTCGGATGTTTCAGAGTCTTCGGCTGAAGACTTGCAGGAGTACTCTCCTTATTCTGATTCTGATGCAGATGATTCGACTCCTTCTGCTTCTCCTCCAGAGGATTTTTCTTTTTCAGAGACTCTTCATTCCATGAGGGAACATTTTAAGTGGGAAGGTCAGGACTTCTCTGATTCCAGGAAAAGGCTTAGGGAATTTTTGCTTTTACCCCAGCATAGGCCTTTGGCTATTCCACCTGTTCTGGATGTTGTAGAAGATGTGTTTGCAGAGGCTTCACTTAATCCTGATTCTTTGCCTCCTGCTCCTGTTAAACCGGATAGGTATTACAGGGTGCCTGAGGCTCATAAATATCTTTATAAGAGTCCTAGGGCGGACCCAGAAACTGTTAGTCAGGGACCTAAGGGTGTCAAGGCCTCTGTTGTAAAAAATCCGGTTCCTCCAGATAGAGGCCAGAGCTTTGGATAGATGGGGAAAGAAAGTCTATACTTCTTCCACCTTAGCTATGAGGGCTTTGAATTGCCAGTTTCACATGTTGAAATATCAAAACTATCTTCTTTCTCAATTGAAGTCTAAGGTAGATGCTCTGGCGGAAGGCATTGAGTGTAAAGAATTACAAGATTTGGTACATGTCTCTGAACAGGTGGGTAAGCATTCTTTACAATGTGGTTTTGATACTGTACAGGCCTCGTCTAGGGTGGCTGCCACTGGGTCAGTTCTTCGCAGGCACGCCTGGCTGAGGGATCAGAATTTATCTGACCATGTTAAGACAAGGATTTTGGATGCTCCCTTACAGTCTGATGTGTTGTTTGGTTCACCTGTGGAGTCAGTCTTGAAGAAATTGGAAGACAAGGCTAAGTCTATGCAGGCTGTTAAAGATTTTTTGCAAGTTCAGCCTCCGAAGTTTAGTAGGAACTGGCCTGCTAAGGGGTGGACGTACCCTTCTTATGATTCACAGTCTAGGGGTAGATCTAGACGTGGCAGGGGCAGAGCTCAGAGCTCCTTCAGAACTAGAACAGGGAGTTCATCTGCACAATCTTCGGGTGAGGGCAGGGGCCAGTCCTTTCGTAAACAGGCCCAATGACCTACCTTTTCAGCTGCCAGATCCTTCTTGCCTGGCAGCACCTTTGGGAGGAAGGTTGGCACTCTTCAAGGAAAATTGGAGTTTGATTACCCAAGACAGATGGGTATTGGATATCATACACCAAGGTTACAAGTTTTATTTCCATACCTTGCCTCCTTTCAAAGGCATGCCGGACGTTCCTCCTCAGCAAAGACTAGAGGCTCACAAACAAATTTCTCTGTTGCTTCAAATAGGGGCCATACAACCGGTCCCTCTGCCAGAAGTGGGCCTAGGATTTTATTCTCGCCTGTTCCTAGTACCAAAGAAGGGGAACACGTGGAGACCAATTTTGGATTTATCTATCCTCAACACTTATCTGGACATTCCCAAGTTCAAAATGTTGACATTACAACAGCTTTTACCTCTGCTGGGCAAAAATCACTGGATGGTGACTCTGGATCTCAAGGAGGCTTACCTTCATGTTCCTATCAGGCTAAGTTGCAGGAAGTATCTGCGTTTTCGGGCTGGGACTTCTCATTATCAATTCTCTGCATTGCCCTTTGGCTTATCTACTGCGCCCAGAGTGTTCATGAAGGTTCTGGCTCCAGTGATAGCTTTCTTCAGGCTAAGAGGAATACAGATCTATCCTTATTTGGACGATTGCCTGATTCTGGCCCAAGGAAAGGACGAACTTCTTCATCATTTACAATATGTGATAGCAGTGCTAAGATGCCTGGGGTATTCTGTGAACGAAATAAAGTCCAGTCTAGTACCCTCTCAGGACATGTGCTTTCTGGGTGTGAGACTGAATACAGCATCCCAGATGGCCTTTTTGACCCCGGACAAACAAAAGAACATTTCTCTTTACTTCCATCAATTGTCTCATTAGTCCAGGCTGACTGCAAGGACAGTCCTTCAAGCCTTGGGGTTCATGGCATCTTGTATTCTGGTGCTTCCCAATGCCAAACTGCATATGAGGAAGCTGCAATGGTATCTCAAAAATGTATGGACACAGCACTGCCAAGATATGGACACTGTCATTCAGATAATACCTTGCATTCAAAAGGAATTTTTGTGGTGGGCTCAGGAATGTCACCTAAACAAGGGACTCTGTGACCCGGCCAGAGGCGAGTCAGATTCTAACGACAGATGCCTCAGACAAAGCTTGGGAGCTCATCTAAATGGAAAGTGGGTACAAGACATGTGGCCTGCCAGACTTCAACATCTACATATCAACTTGAAGGAGATGTTAGCAGTCCAATTTGCATTAATAGCTTTCAAGGATTTACTTCTTCCAGGGCAGGTGTTGGTTCTAACAGACAACACAACTGTCATGTGGTACATCAACAAGCAAGGGGGAACACATTCTTATCCTCTATGCAGACAAGCAATGATTTTGTGGGAGACTGCTCTCAGTTTACAGCTAAATCTTCAGGCAAGGTTTCTGCCAGGAGCACAGAACTCCTTAGCAGATGTGTTGAGCAGACAAATTATGGATCCCCACGAGTGGAAATTGGATCCTCATGTATTTCAGAAATTGACAGTGTTATGGGGAACTCCAGACATAGATCTGTTCGCTTCTCCACTAAACTACCAGCTGCCAAAGTTTTGCACAAAAGGTTTCATCCCACAGCTTGGAAAGTGGATGCTCTTTCATTCAATTGGAGCAATCTTCATGTGTATGCCTTTCCACCTCTGCCTCTCCTCCCAAAGGTACTCCTGAAGGTCAGACAGGACAAGCCAAAGATGATTTTAATAGCTCCAGATTGGCCTCGACAGCACTGGTACCCATTACTGAGAAGTCTGGTACGGGAGCCTCCATGGCCTTTACCTTCGATTCCACACCTGCTGTCTCAGGAGAACAGTCATTTACTCAATGTCAAACTTCACTCTCTTCACCTAACAGCCTGGCATATTCTGTTTTGAACCCTGGAGGGTCTCAGCTTCCACGGCAAGTTTTGGATGTTATTTTGGAGGCCAGAAGGCCTAGTACAAGGAAAGTGTACACAGATAAATGGAAGAGATTTTTATTTTGGAGTACAGCAAAGGAATTTGATGTTTCTAAGCCTAATTTAAGTGTGGCTCTTCAATATCTTACTGAGTTACTGGACAAAGGTTTGTCCTTCTCTTCTATTAAGGTTCATGCTGCAGCAATTTCTGCTCACTATGACTGTGACCCACCATTGTTTTCTCATCCTTTGTTTAAGCAATTCCTTAGAGGGGCAAAGAATATAAGACCCCCACGTAGAGCTCCTACTCCTGCTTGGGATCTCAATTTTGTGTTGGAGAAACTCACTCTACAACCTTTTGAGCCTGCAGCTACTGCCGAGTTGAAATATTTATCATGGAAGACTGCTTTTTTGTTGGCCATTACCTCTGCAAGAAGGGTTTCTGAATTACAGGCCCTTATGGCGGTTGAGCCTTTCTTAATTTTCCATAAGGATAGGGTATCTTTGCGTACTAATCCTTCCTTTATGCCTAAAGTGGTTTCTAGTGTGGCTTTAAACCAATCTATTCATTTGCCTACTTTTTATGCAAACCCCCAAAATAAAGGGGAAAAGATTTTGCACACTTTGGATATACACAGGCAGTTGCGATATTATTTGAGCAGAACCAAAGGGTTCAGGCAGTCTCAGCAGTTATTTGTTTCATTTGCTTTGGGTTCTCAGGGCAAGCCTGTGTCAAAACAAACTATTTCTAAGTGGATTGGGTTTTGTATTGCTTTCTGTTATTCCCATCATGGTAAGGAGATTCCAGCTGGGATTAGGCCTCATTCCACTAGGGCTACTGCCACTTCTACAGCTTTTTTAAGGGGGGTGGCAACTAAAGATATTTTGGAGGCAGCTACTTGGAGTTCAGTGCATACTTTCTCTAAGCATTACCACCTTCCACTTTATTCTAAATCTAGGGCTGGTTTTGCCACTGCAATTTTACAGGGCATTCTGGCAGCTCCTACTGCTTTATAGTTTTGCCATCCTCCCTTTCCTCTGCTTTGGGATTCTACCCAAGTGTAAGGACTGCAGCAATGTGAGATGAAGAACATAGTACAGTTTTGTACCTACCATAAATGTAGATGTTCAAGATCCACATTGCTGCAGTCCAATTTACCCTCCCTCCTTCCCCTCTGTAGTTAGAGGCGGTTGTGTGGTTTGGGTTGTGAATATTGTGGATATTGTATATATTGTACATATGATTAGTGCAAGGGTGGTTGGTTGTTTTTTGCTGTCTTTTGGTTTTGACCTTTCTTTTTAGGGTCTTCTGACATCTGGGGCAAGAAAAGACTGAGGATATGGCGTCGGTCATGTGCATTTGTACCCTGACGTCCTGATGTCAGTCTTAAGCGCCTTGACCGACGTCAGCCTAATACTTTGATATTCGGGCCAACCGAGGACAGCGGACTACCCAAGTGTAAGGACTGCAGCAATGTGGATCTTCGAACATCTACATTTATGGTAGGTACAAAACTGTACTTTTTTCAGCTTGCGTAGTAAGTGTCTGCATTGTCTTTAACATTTCTAAGTCTGAAATCTCAGAGGGTTGTAATTCCTCATTCAAAAGAAATACTTCTGAAGCTGCCTGCTTTGCAGCTGTATCAGCTCTCACATTACCCTTTGAAATCCTGTCCTGTTGCTTGGTATGAGCTGTGCATTTACAAATAGCTACTTTCTGAGGTAACTGAATAGATTCTAAAAGATCTAAAATAAACTGTGCATGATTGATTGGTTTGCCAGTAGATGTCATCATTCCTCGATTTTTCCACTGTTGCGCAAAAACGTACAGTAGAAAAAGCATACTGGCTGTCAGTAAAAATGTTCACACCTTTACCCTTTGCTAAGGTACATGCCCGTGTCAAGGCAATCAATTCTGCTGCTTGTGCAGATAAATTGTGTGGTAAAAATTTCGCTTCTGTAATGTCAGTATCAGAAACTACTGCATATTTTACTAGGTTCTGTCCTGCAGGACCCGTTTTGCACGAGCCATCCACGTAGTATGTCACCTTGGCATCATCCAAGGGAACATCCATAAGATCTTTTCTAGGCAGTGTCTTTTGGTCAATCACCTGCAGGCAGCTGTGTGGTGTGTCATCTGCAGGGGTTGGGAGCAAGGTAGAAGGGTTCAAAGTCGTACATCGTTCAATTGTCATATGAGGATGGCTCAACAATATAGTCTTACAGGAAAGATGCCTAGCAGGGGAAAGATATGCTACCTTCTCTTGCAGTAAAATAATTGCGACTGCATGAGGCACTCTCAATGTGAGAGGGTGAAACAAAACTACTGAGGCCGAAGCCTGTACTGCCATTGCAGCTGCAACTACTGCTTGTACACACTGACGTAAAGACTGTGCCACTGGGTCCAGTTGTGATGAATAATAAGCGATAGGGTGTTGCTTGTCCCCATGCTGCTGTGTTAACACTGATGTCATATAACCTTGCTTACAATCTACAGTTTGGAAAAAACGTTTGATAGTTTGGTAATCCCAAAACTAATGAGGACGCTATTAACTGTTTCAGTTTGCAGAAAGCAGATTCTGCTTCTGGTGTCCATTGTAACAAATCCTGCACTGCCATAGGCTTTTTATATATCAGGTTAGTCAGTGGTGCAGATTCCAAGGCGTAGTTTGGAATCCAGCTCCGGCAAAAATTAGTCGTACCCAGGAAGGACATCATTTCCTTCTTGGTAGTGGGTTTTGGTGCTTGGAAAATTGCTACTTTTCTGTCCTCATCTAATGTCCTACCCTCCTTGGATATTACATATCCTAGGTATTTAACTTGTTTTTTCCAAATCTGCAGTTTATTTTTGTTTACTTTATGTCCTTCAGTGGCTAAAAATTGTAATAGTGCTATGGTATCTTCTTTACAATCTTGCTGGGTGGGGGCCGCCAGCAGGATATCATCAAAATAAAGCAAAATCTGACTACCTCTCGGTGGGATAAATCCCGCCAAGTTACTTGCCGTTTCTTGTGAGAATATTGTCGGACTTTCACAATATCCCTGTGGTAGTCGCGTATATGTATACCTTTTCCCCTGAAATGTGAATGCAAACCAATACTGGCTGTCAGGGTGTATCGGTTTCGAAAAGAACGCATTGCTGATATCTACCACAGAAAAATATTTCTGTTTAGGTTTTAAATCATTCAACAGAGTGTGTGGGTTTGGCACTGTAGGTGCCCTTGGTATTACTGCGTCATTTACAGCTTGTAAATCTTGGACCATATGCCACTCTCCATTCGCTTTCTTAACAGGAAATAAGGGTGTGTTACATAGTGAATCAGGAGATTCCACCAGCACCCCTTCCTTAAGTAAAGCTGCTATAATAGGTTTGATTCCTACCTCTGCATCTTTTCTTAAGGGATACTGTTTTTTTTGTGGTCTAAATGCTGACTTTGGTGTAATAGTAACTGGTCCCGCTGTACGAATAAGTCCTACATTTGACTTTCCTGTTGACCAAAGAATTTCTGGTATATTCTATAAGGTATTATCTTCCTCCATTAATAGGAGTGCTAATCAGCTGTCCTTGCTAGACTGCAAGTGTACAGCTGGGTGGGTCTGAGTTATCCATTTCAGCTTCTGCATTTGTATTCCCTGTTCTGACAGTTCTAACTTTGTCTGTTTTTCCCATCTCGTGACTTTTTCTCCTAAGTCTACCCATTTCACATTTTTGTCCATAGTTAAGCTAACATGTGGTAATCGATTAGATTTATAAAGTGCAAAGAACTCCTGGGGCAATGAACAGCTGGCTATACTGTTCCCTTCTGTGTCCCAGTACAGATTACGTAATATCAGTCTGTTTGCATGATTTCTAAACAATTCTTGCTCATATTCCTCATCAGGTCCTGCTGTGTTACAATAATACAGAGTACAGTGCAACAAATGTTGTTTATCAATGTCAAGGGAGGGGAACTTGCTGATGGCTATGTTCATTAATTCTTTGGTCACTGCCCCTGGACCAGTCGTAACCAAGTCCTGGCTGTACCAATAAAACATTTCACCCTCCGATTGCACTGCAAAGGTATCAATTTGTCACTGTGCTTCCATACCCTGCATAGTCGGAACTACTGCTATACCGAATAGCTGCATAAGGTCTCTGCCCAAGAGGTTTACTGGGCATTTTGCAGAAACAACACTTTTGCTTTTCTGGGTCAATCCTGAAACAGGATCAGTTATTGCAATATTATGGGAGAGGGGCTCCCGATACAGCTGTCCATTAGCTGCTTTCACTAGTATGTAATCAGGTGACTCTGAGTTCTCTGACAGTTTGCAGGGATGTATCAGGGTCCGTGATGCCCCCGAGTCACACAAGAATCTGACTTCCCTCCCTTCTACCAGTAGTGTAACTTCTGGTTTCATGTCTGCTAAATAGAGCTCTAAGCTCAATAAAGCTAAATCCAATATTTCATTTTCTTCACTATCCATGACTTCCTGCACTTCCTCTATTTCTTCTGTCACATTCTCTACTCCCTCTATCACATTCTCATTTGTCCTTTCTCTGCTATCCCCTTCTAGTGATTCCTATCATATAGTCAGTCCTCACCCTCCTTGTCTTCCGTGGTTGCCTTCTTGTTTTTCTTGCAATCCCTTGCCAAGTGTCCCTTTTTAACGCATTTAAAACATTCACCCCTTTTCTTTCACCCTTCAAAGTCCTCTGATCGCTGATCAGATTGTTTGTTTCCCTGGGCATTTCTCTTGCCCTTTTTCCCTGGACTGTACTACATAAACTTCTGCTCCATCTTCTACGGAAAATACTTGGGCTTTCTTTTTCTTCTTGCTATTAAAATGCCTTTCGGCATGCCCAGCATATTCAAGTAGTGACTGTAACCTGCTTGTACGATGATCTACCATGTGCTTTGTGATAAAACTGCTTATGGGTGTAATACTGCCTTTCAAAAATGCATTCTTTAACTGCTGTTCATATGGGGAATTGTGTGTCTGATCTTCAGGAACCTGCATTCCACAGTGGTTATTAAAACATTCTAACAGTCTAGCATAATATCTGTCAACAGTCTCGCCTTCTTGTTGGATGCATTGATTAATGCAAGTCCAGTCTGCCCTAGGCTTCCATTTCTCAGAGATTCGGTCTATAAGACCTTTCACTCTGTTGTCTAGCTCTGCGCTGCTATGTGAGAGGGGCCTGAGCGCAGCGTCACAGGGATTTCAGTCGCCACTAATCATGTGCCAATCTGGTCCTACAATTTGTCTGACTACTTTTTCTACCTCTTCTCCGTTTAAATTATAACTTAGCCTCATTCCTTGCAAATCTAAAAACTTTCTAAAATTAACTTTTGGATGAGGGATTCCCTCAGTGGCCTTCCGGATGTCTTCCAGAATCCAGGGTCTATACACTAGAATAGTTGGGTCCTGACCTTCTTGTCCTGCCTGAGGATTAGGCACGTCTATAAGTGGGCATATTTCTTCTTCACTCATGGATCGTGAATTTCTACCCATTTGATATAACTCAATGTCCCCTTTTGAGTTTCCTGCCCGTGTTCGAGACCTGGTCTTGACGGGATCTCTAATAAATGGTTTCGCTTTTCTAGTGTCTCTATTTACAGTGACAGCAGGATATCGCGGGGGTGGACTTAACTTGTTCACTTGCCTCATATTCTGGTAAGGGAGGCGGAGGGGCTGATGCTATTACTAAGTTATTATCCTCCTTATCTAAAAACATTGCTTTTGAATTATTCTTTTGTTCCCTTCGGTTTTCTTCCTCAATCCACCTGTGTGCCTGAGGAATTCCTAATTGACGTTGCTTTTTTACCCGACCTTTAGAATCGGTTTTAAGCTGTTTGACAAGTTTGACAAGTGAGGATTTTCCTAATTTACCGTCAAATTCATACTTATTAACCCATTTTGAGTAGTATTTAATATTATCAGCACGCTGTGACTGCATGTATTTCGCGTCTTCGGTTAACGGCGGATTTTGGGGTCTTTTTGTGCAATTTTTACCCATTCTGTTCTACCCTTTTAATCATTACGTAGCTCCTTATTTTTTAACGTGGTACCACGGATTTTGTTATAGTCTCTTCAGAATGACTGCCTACCTGCTCTGTTTCCCTGATCTATGACAAGACAGTAATATTTTTGTCCCTGACTTGTATAAACAAAGTCTTAACAAAACAATACAAATCTAGTCCCTGATCTAAAACAGAAAAAAGGTAGATTCACCTTACCTGAGCCTTCGTGATTGATCACCTGGTTCGAGTAAACCCATCCTTCAATCGCAGATCAGAAAGTGGCTGGCCTCTTTTGTACGACAATTCAGTCGGAGGGCTTTTCAAATATGAAGAACTGATGTGGTTTCTTCCCCGTACTGTTTCAAGCCACCTGGCCTGTCTGATCCGAGGCGAAGTGAGGGTTTCCAGTCCGAAGGACTAGTCTGTCAAAGGAAAAAACTTCAAAGACCAATACACGTAAGGTTCAGTTAAGGCACTTTTAATAATTTGCAGCAAGGAGACAAAAACATGCAAATACAAGATTTTGCCTAACTACTAACAGGAAGTATGCTATTCTTATACTGTTTTACAAGACATGGCCTTCTATGGCTGACGTAATCAAACACAACTTTCAGTATTGTTCTACAGCAGATGTTGCTCAGATTTTCTGCTGACATGACTAGATTTGTGAGAAACTTTTTGAGAAGAACAACCTGGTCTTGGTGGGCACTAACCCGTTACAGGCCCCTATTGTACAATTCTAATACATGTGTTACATTTCAAGGTACTTTTCTAACTCTGGCATAAGCAAATGCTGATTACAGTTCATATTTTCAAGCAGTCTTTGTTCTAATTATCTATAGCTTCTACAGCTGTGTATTTTCTCACAGCACAAGCGGAACTTCTTGTCTAAGCCTCATAACATTTCTACAAGTAGTATTGTTCTATTCATTATTTTCCTAACACAAGCATAAATCATCTGCTTCTCAGTAAATTTCCAAGCATAAGCAAAGATTTTAGCTGACAATACAAGGTCAGAAAGCATCTGCAGTTTGTACAGATTTATGCAGTATGAAATAAAATAAATGTGTTAACCTTTTTCAAGCTCTAAATGCACTAAGCATATTACTAATACACACATTAATACATATTTTCTGACAGTCACACTTACCATTTGGATAATGGTAACCTCACCCAGTAGGATTACTCACCTTTTGGGAAGGGCCTTAAAGTAGCTGATAAAGGGTTCTGTTGGGAGTGATAACTACCTTATGGTCTGGGCAGAAGTGGGCATAGCTAGTAAACATGTGGCAGCCTTTCCCAGGTGTGTGTGTGTGTGTGTGTGTGTGTGTGTGTGTGTGTGTGTGTGTGTGTGTATAAATCAAATCCTAAAGTGAGTGTGTGTATGTACGTGTGTCTGTCAGCTACTTGGGCAAGGACACAAAGCATTGGTTGGACAGAGAGAGTGCTGGGAGGACTTGCCTTAGAACCCTGGCTAAGGACTCAACTCTATAGCTGTGCTGACTGTGATCTCTATGTGCTCTTAAGGGAAATTGTACTTTACTGTGTGCGTACTTGTCATCCTCCCAATGTGCACATCCCTCACTGGTGCTAGTGGTGAGGATTGTGGCTCCTTGATTACTGGGCCAGTGCAGGGCCATCACATATTAATTGTTTGGCAGTGGTGGGATAGCCACATCACATATTATTAATTGGTTGATAATGGTGAGATAACCGCATCACATATTAATTGGCTTGTAGTGTGTGGATATTGAATCCTTGTAGCCTGTGTACAATACTCACTGAAGGTGTCTGTACTCTTAATCAGCCATGCAGTGAGCATTCAGAATTCATATCACAATTATTTTATTTATTTCTTTGTTAGCTTAGTCATTCAGGGAGAGCAGGCAGGCATGTCAGCAGAGGAGTATGGCAAACTGACAAGGAGCCAGTTATCTGAGATGTGCCAGGCTAAAGGGGTGGTGTGTGCTAACCTGACTAAAGCAGACATGATTTCAGCTTTAGTCACAGCTGCATCACACAGTAGTAACCCGGAGGAGAATCAGACTGGCCATGGAGATGTACAACTCTCAGAAAATGGACAGCTCATCCTTTGCACAGAGGACTTAATCCATCTGAAGTTAGAGACTTGAGTTGGAGGCCAAGCTTTTGGAAATAGAAGCAGCTGAGGGATTGAGACATCTGGAAGCTGAGGAGAAGGAGAGGCAGAGGCAACATGAAAAGAAGATGCTGACTTCTTCACCAGAGTCATGGAGGTAATGGGGAAGGGAGTAACCGAACCCCAGAAGCAACAAAGGTCAGAAAATTTCTTCCATAATTTGCAGAGGGGGATAATTTTGATAGTTTCATTCATATGTTTGAGAGGGTATGTAAACAGTATAATGTTGACCAAGGGCTCTGGGTACAGTTCCTGACTCCCTTACTCCACAGTAAAGCTGTAACTGTTCTTTCCAAACTATCTGATGCTGATTGTTTAAATTAGAATGTTTTAAAAAACTGTTTGCTAGAATGTTTTAACACCTGAAGCTTATAGGAAAAAGTTTCATGAGCATAGACACAAGGCAGATGAAAATGTGTGTGAATATGTTGTTGAACTAAGCACCTATTTTTATAGGTGGGTAAGTGGATGTCAGGCCACCACTTCTGAAGGGCTGGCAGACAATTTGGTGAGGGAACTAGCCCATAGCACATTGCCTGAGGACAGGATAATCTGGTTAGCTGCTACACAATACATTACTGCAGATGAGTTGGGGAAGAAGGGAGACCTATACCTAGCAAGCAGGGCATCACTGCACAGGAAAGGGACTCCCAGTGCTGCTCATGGGTCTAAGGGAACCCATAATGGGCAGCCCAGGCTGCCCCTACAGAGTCTACCAGTAGCAGGGGAAGCCACTAGTCCAGGTACGCATCTAGGACCTAGCGTTAAATGTTTTAAATGCAACCAGTGGGACCATGTAGCATACACATGTCCACAGAGGCAAGGTGGGGAACAAAAGGTGGGAGAGCCAGTAAGTGGGAATGACAAGATGCCAACAGTAGGTTGTCTTGAGACAGCAAGGGAACCAAACTACTACAAGAGGGTTATATCCTATTTTAGTAAATGGGAAAGAGGCCATGGCTAAGAGAGACTCAGCCTCTGCCCTAAACATTGGCGAAACCTGCAATGGTTACAGAGGAGCATTATTTCCTTGGGTACTCTACTCTAGTCAGTGCTTTAGGAGGGGCCACATTCCAAATAACTTTCGCTAGGGTTCACCTTGTCTGGGAGTATGGAAAAGGAAGCAAGCAATTAGGCGTTTGTGAGGATTTCCCTAAATATGTCATGATAGGGAATGATTTTGATAATGCAATACCGTGTGTTCATGCAGTTACATGCAGTCAGGCTTGGAGACAAGCATGTGGGTCTGGTAACCTGGGGGAGACCCAGACATACCACACACTTGCAGAGTGACTGCAAGGGCAGAGGTGAGTAGTAGTATCCAGGCTGACAGTGTGGCACCGCTGTCAGAGGATGCCAGAGTTCTGTGGAAGGGGAGCTGAGAAGGATTACAAAGAGTGAGTTGAGACAGGCTCAGCTCTCAGACCCTACATTACAAGGCCTGAAGAAGGTAGCTAGTGAGCCACCTGATTCTCCAGGGAAGGGAGGATGTGTATACTGGGACAAAGGGTTACTGAATAGTGAGTGGACACCTGAGGGGAGGGCCAGAGGGTGACAGAATATAGCAGTTGGTAGTGCCTAGAGCCTACCGTCTGGCACTTCTAACCATAGCCCATGGTATTCCCTTTGCTGGTCATATGGGTATAAAACCTACAAAGAGACATATTATGCAGAACTTCTATTGGCCAGGGATTTCCAGAGATGTGACAGGGTACTGCAGGACCTGTGAGCAGTGGCAAAAGGTAGGCAATGTAGGAGACAAGGTGAAAACTCCTTTGTTGCCTTTGCCTGTGATTCGGGAGCCATTTCAGAGGGTAGCTATGGATATTGTGGGGCCTCTGAGTACCCCAAGTTCCACAGGGAAAAAGTATATCCTAGTGGTAGTAGATTATGCTACCAGATACCCAGAAGCAGTGGCTCTGTCCCCCATTGAAGCAGAAAAGGTGGTAAATTCTTTGTTAGAGAATTTCAGCTGGCTAGGTTTCCCAAAAGAAATACTGACTGACAGCGGTGCCAATTTCATGTCAGACCCGCTGGCTTGCCTGTGGAAGTACTGTGGGGTGAAGCACCTAAAGACCACTCCTACCATCCCCACACTAATGGTCTTGTTGAGAGGTTAAACTCTACACTCAAGTCCATGCTATGAGCATTTGCAGATCAGTTTGAGGGACTGGGACAAATATCTGCCCCACTTGTTGTTTGCTTACAGAGAGGTACCCCAGGAATTCACCCTTTGAGTTGTTGTATGGGCATAGGGTTAGAGGACCTCTAGATTTGATTCGAGATGAGTGGGAGGGTGAATGTGAATCCCACAAGGAGTCTGTTGTGGCATACGTCCTAAACCTCAGGACAAGGCTCAGGGAACTTGAGGGCTTGGCCCAGGAGAACCTGGCAGAAGCCCAACAGCAGAGAAAGGTCTGGTATGACAGAAATGCTCGAGCTAGAGAGTATGCTGATGGGCAGCAGGTAATGGTTCTCATTCCTGTCAGACACAACAAGTTGCAGGCAGCCTGGGAGGGACCCTACAAGGTGGTAAGGAAGGTCAGTGAGGTTAACTACATGATAGAACTGCTAGGAAGGAGCCAGGGGCACAAACTGTACCATGTTAACATGATGAAACCTTACCATGATTGTGCTGAATATTTGCAGTGGATTGCAGGAGGAGTCTTGGGGGGATCTGGTGACTGATCTCCTCAGTGAGGCTCAGACTGACACCTCAGTGGAAGGGGTAGCAGTGTCCCAGCAGCTATCCCCTACCCAGGTATGAGAAGTCTGAGCAATGTTACAGGAGTTTGGGGACATGTTCACTGGAAAACCAGGGTGCATCCACCTGATGTAGCACCATGTGGATACAGGACCCCAAAGGCCTATTAAGCAGGCCCCTTATAGGGTTCCTGAGAGAGTGAAACAGAGTCTGAGGGAGGAGATGCAGGAAATGTTGGAACATGGGGTAATTCAGGAGTCTAGCAGTCCCTGGGCTTCCCCAGTGTTGCTGGTACCAAAGAAGGATGGCAGCACCAGGTTCTGTGTGGACTACAGGAAACTAAACAGTCACACAGTCGGATGCTTACCCCATGCCTAGGGCAGATGAAGCCTTATAGCAGCTGGGTGGGGCCTACGTATCTTACCACTGTTGATCTTACCAAGGGTTACTGTCAGGTGCCCTTGACTGCCAGTGCTAGAGAGAGGTCAGTCTTTGTGACTCTTTGGCTTGTATGAGTTCACAAAGATGCCCTTTGGGATGAAAATGCCCCAGCGACTTTCCAGAGGCTGGTAGATTGTATCCTAGCAGGAGCAGGAGATTTTGCCCTTGCTTACCTAGATGATATTGCCATCTACATCCATTCCTGGCAAGAGCACCTTCAGCATGTCAGGGAGGTGCTGGGCAAAAAGCAGAGGGCAGGGTTAACCATTAAGCCCAGCAAATGTCAGGTGGGTATGGCAGAGGTTTCCTACCTGGGGCATAGAGTGGGGAGTGGTAAGATCAGGCCAGAACCTCCCAAAGTGAAAGACATTCAGGCATGGCCTGCTCCCTGTTTCCAAAAAGCAGGTGAGGGCATTCTTGGGGACAGCAGGGTACTAGAGAAAGTTCATCCCCAGTTATAGTACCATAGCTGATCCCCTCACTGACTTAATAAGGAAAAACGGGCAGATAAGGTAGTGTGGACCCCAGCATGTGAGCAGGCATTCTAGAAGCTTAAAGGAGCTTTGGGAGGATCCCCTGTGTTAGCCACTCCAGATTACAGTAAAGAATTTGCTGTGCAGGTTGATGCTTAAAACCATGGAGTGAGGGCTGTACTTATCCAGGTTTCTTTAGAGGGAGAAGAGCACCCATTGGTTTATCCCAGTCATAGGCTCCAACCCAGGGAGGAATGCTATGCAGCTGTAGAAAAGGAATGTCTAGCCATAGTGTGGTCAATGCAGAAACTTCAGCCTTATCTGTATGGAAGGAAATTCACTGTAGTTACAGACCACAATCCTTTAACATGGCTACATTGAGTCAGCTAGCAAAATGCCAAATTACTAAAGTGGAGCCTAGGGTTGCAACCATAAGATATGACAGTGCAGCTCTGCAGTGGGGTAGCAATGCCAACACAGATGGGCTCTAAAGACAGGGAATGGGGTAAGGTATTCCCAGATAGGCTCAACCCTCTTGAGCAACGTTTCTCAGGGGTCACTTGAAAGACTAGCTTGAGTTTTCGGGGGGGGGGGGTGGAATTGTGAGGCTGCCAGCCCAGCTATCTGGAATTTTGTAAATAATTCTGTGTCATTTATGAATATTAATATGATCCATATGCTTGTCTTACAAATGTAAGAGAACTATATGTTATGTGGTTATTAAACTACTGGTGCAGAAGTGTGTGTTGAACTGTATGATGTTATGTGATCCTATCTCGCCTACATTCTGACTGATGGGTTCGGAGCCGATCCCTCGGCTCCGACTCGGCACGCTTATGCCAAAGAGCGAAGTCTCTTATTGGCTGAGCTTACTATATCCCAGGATGCACCACTACCAGTCCCCCAGATCTCGTTTGCCGCTAACCTGCGAAGACGTGGTCTCGAGCTGGCTGAGCTGAGTAGTAATTTTACTAACTTTTTTCTGTCAGAATTTTGCTGTTCTTGTCATAAAAAGCTGTTTTAACGGCTATTCTTCACTTTGTGTGTGTTTGGAGTTTGTAAGAAGACTTTGTTGTGTGATTGGGTGTTGATTTTGATTTTAGGCCTCCTTCATCTTAGGGCCTTCCCGGTCAGTCAACCCCCTTAAACTATAGAGGGTTTCAAAGTACCCTTTAGTTACGGTTTCTTTACCTAATCGGCAACTGTAAACCGATTATTAGGTAGTGTCAGTAAAACAGAAAGTCAGTGGATAGTTTCTTGTTTTCTCTGTCAGGGATTACTGATTTTTTGTTACTATAATGTCTCAGAATCCTAGGCCTTCGGGCTTTAAAAAATGCACCAAATGTAATTTCAAGATGTCCATCACAGACGATCACTCGCTCTGTGTGTATTGTTTGGGTGCAAAACATTTACAAGAGTCATGCAGTGTGTGTCACGCTTTTTCCTCAAGGGTCCTCCAGGAGAGGAAGAATAAACTTATTCTTAAAGGGTTAATAAAACCTTCCTTTGAAGAAGCTTTGGCATCCTCTCCTTCTCCAGCTAAAAAGAAAAGGGCGTCGGCTCCGACCAGTCCGTCGGATCCGACCGCCAAAAGACATAGGCAGGCTTCTCCTTCGGCTCCAAGGACTTCGGAGCCGAGGGCGGAACGGTCTGCCTCTCGACTTCGGAGCCGATGGCTGGGGCATCGAGAGGCGGGTCACCTTCGTCGGCTCCACTGGTCTCGGAGCCGACAAAGGTTGCCCGCTCAGACACTTCCTCCTCGGCGCCGAAGTCCTCCTCGGCACCGATGGAATCTAGTGTGGGTATTCCTTCGGCGCCGATAGTCATCGGGTCGCCTCGGAGCCGGTCCCCTAGCCCTTTGGGGCCGTTGGAGAGGCCATCTCGAACCCGTTCAGTATCCTCTCGGTCTTCGAGGATGTCGGATTCAGATATAGACAGGGTGCTCCAAAGACTGTTCCAGTCCCCAGTCTTTCAAAAATTTGCTTCGGCTCCGACCCAGTTGGCTTCGGAGCCGCTAGCCCAGGCCCATCCATTGCTATTCCTCCTCCGACCGCTTGGCTCCGTGAGCAGGTGCTGTTGGAGCCGGTGGAGATCTTAGGGTCGACTGCGTCCCTTACTCCAAACCGGGCCTTCGGGTCCGAGTTTGGTACACGGACTTCTTCGGCTGGACCCGGGGGTGATGTTTCGGGACCTATGCTATCGGTTCCGAGCCTCCCTCTCGGTGCTTCGGCTGCGGGACTTCCGTCGGCTATCATGGCTCCGGGGACCGGACACTCCCAGGATTCTGGGGGTCCGGCTTTCAGAGCTATGAGGAGTGCCTTGGCCAAGTCTTCTTCGGCCATCTCTCCGGCTTTACCGGCACCTTCCCTGGGCGTGGAGACTGGGTCTTTGGCAGTTCCCCTGTCCGTAGGCAGCGGAGCCCCTGGGCCTGAGGTTACCCCCATTGGGGGTTCCCCTCCTCCTGAGGGTTCTTCGGAGTTGTCTTCAGAGGAACCCCCAAGGAAGAGATCGTGCAAGAGGAAGCACGTGGACTCCCCCGAGTCTATTACATCGGACACTGATCTTGATGATGCAGAGGGGTCCCCGAAGTCGTCCTCGGATGATGTCTCATTTGCAGACATCTTAGAGATCCTCAAACAACGAGGCGGCTGGATATCCAAACCCCCCTCTGCTGATGAGTCAGTGCTCCTCAAGGCCTTTGGGGCTCAGCCCTCCGCCTCCTGGGTGTCTCCGCCCTTCGACGAGCTCCTGGATTTAGTTTGTCCAAGGGCGTGGGAACATCCAGATACCGTGGAACCAGTCCCTTCTCGTCCTAATAAATTTTTGTCTGCCCCACCCGAGAAGGAGTTCCTCACTAAAGGCGTGGCTGTAGATGCCATGGTGGTGGCATCTGCTACACAACAGGACGTGGCAGAGGCTTCAACGTCCGTCCATCCTCCTAATAAGGAGTCTAGGAGCATGGACAGGTACGGGAAGCGCACCCTGACTTCAGCGGCCTTTACTTTAAGGTCTCTGAATTATTTGGCACATTTTACCAGGCTTCAGAGGGATCTGGTCAAGGAGCTGTCAGATTCCCTCTCGGTAACCTACCTGAGCAGCTAGCCCAGTCGGTTAGCTCTCAGTTGGCTATCCTTACGTCAATTTCTAACTCGTCCATGAGGCTCATTTCCTATGCGGCCGAAGGGCGGGTAGAGCGGCAGGCACAGGCGTGGCTCTCACGGAGACAAGCCTGGCTCCGCTTGTGTCAGTTCGGAGGCCTTCAAGTCTTCCTTGCCCGACGCTCCCTTTGATGGGTCCTCTTTGTTTGGACCTAAGGTTAAAGACACCCTTACCCGCTGTGAGCAAGAGGGAAAAACTTTATCTGCCGTAGGTGCCCGTTATTCCACTCCCTTCGGCATTATCCCAAGGCTAAAGGAGGGAAGATGTGGTTCCGTAAATCACGTAAGTTTTTCCCCCAGCAGCAGGAAGATTCCCCTTCCAGAGGCAGAGGACGGGGAATTTTTCTGGGAGACGCCGTCCCAGAGGCGGCAGAGGGCCCCGCAATTCTGGAGACCGCGAGTCCTTTCGTGGCTCTTCAGCCTCCCACACATCATGAGGGATTGCCCGGCTGTGCTGCTCCGGAGCCAGTCGGGTGCCGTTTTGCCAAGCACCTAAAAGCCTGGGAGTCAATCACTCAGGACAGATGGGTGCTTCGGATCATTGCCGGAGGTTACACCATCCCATTCACATACTCACCCCCACCGTCCAAAAAAATCCCGGACCCACCACCCAGTCAAAGGGAAATTGCAGCTGCAGAAGCTTTAAAGCTGCTAGAAAAAGGAGTCATCCAACCGGTCCCCACAGACCAGATCGGATCCAGAAATTACTCCAGGTTCTTTTTAGTGCCAAAAAAGACAGGGGACCTGAGACCAATATTGGATCTCAGCAGACTGAACCAATCCGTCACGAAATCCAAATTCCGAATGGTCACGTTACAATCCATTCTCCCATTGTTGGAGAAGGATGTTTGGATGTGCTCCATAGACCTCAAGGACGCCTATTATCACATACCGATACATCAGGCGTCCAGGAGGTATCTGCGCTTCAGCCTGGGAGTCAGTCATTTCCAATTTTGTGCACTGCCCTTTGGTCTCACCACAGCCCCCAGGGTGTTCACCAAGTGTTTGGCAGTAGTGACTGCTCACCTGAGGAGTCTTGGATTCCAAGTGTTTCCCTATCTGGACGACTGGCTCCTGACTGCCACCACCAGGCATCTACTAATGGACAACCTCAAAGCCACCATCTCCTGGGTGCTACCCTGGGGATTACATTCAATTGGTCAAAGTCTGTCTTGCTGCCCTCTCAGCGCATAAGGTTCATAGGAGCAGAGATAGACTCAAAATTGATGCTGCTTTTCTTCCTGCCGAAAGGATCCAAACTTTACAGGGCCAAGTTCAAGCTCTGATTTCAAGATCCAAAGCCCCAGCCAGGATGGTTCTACAAGTTTTAGGTTCAATGTCTGCCACGGTTCTTCTAGTTCCTCTGGCAAGATTGCACATGAGGATTCTTCAGTGGCTATTGTCAACTCAATGGTCCTTTCAGGACCTTCCCCTCAATCATCCCATCATGATTACAGAAACATGCAAACGGGACCTTCGCTGGTGGCTTCAGACATCCAATCTAAATCAAGGAAGTCCTTTTGTTATTCCCTCTCCAGTGGTCACCCTGACGACAGATGCCTCCCAGACAGGGTGGGGGCATTGTCTAGGCAGGTTAGTTCAGGGCTCTTGAAGTCCACTCGAAACTCTTCTCCACATCAATGTATTGGAGATGAGGGCGGTACTTCTATCCCTACAGGCCTTACACAGGTTTCTCCTCAGGGCATAATCGCCATCCACACAGACAACATGTCGGTGGTCTGGTACCTAAACAAGCAAGGAGGGACCAGATCTTACCCCCTTTGCAGAGAGGCCATGAGGGTGTGGGAATGGGCGGTAGCTACCAGCCGTTTCTTGGTAGCGACCCACATTCTGGGGAAATCGAATATACTGGCAGACAGATTAAGCAGGACAATTCTCTCTCCTCACGAGTGGTCCTTAAACAAAACAGTAGCAGCTCAGGTTTTCCGGAGATGGGGGACGCCGTGCTGCGACCTATTTGCAACTCCACTCAACACCAAGTGCAAAAGGTTCTTCTCCTTGACTCCACATCAGGGAGTACCAGCCATGGATGCTCTAGCACAACCTTGGCCAACAGGGCTACTTTATTCCTTTCCTCCGATTCCACTTCTCTCCAAAGTCATTCAAAAAGCTTCTCAATTGGGGTCCGCAATGATACTGATTGCCCCATACTGGCCTCGTCAGGTATGGTTTCCTTACCTGAAGAAACATGCGGTGGACGATCCGTGGACTTTAGACCTAATTCCGGATTTGTTAATTCATCAGTCGGGACAACAGCATCAGTCCCTTCACTCCTTGAAGTTGACAGCTTGGCTCCTCCACTTCCGACTTTAGTCAGAAGTCACACATTAGACCCGGAAGTTATTCACATTTTATCTTCGGCCCACAAACCCACCACTAAGAAATTGTACCTCAGTAAGTGGAAGAGGTTTGCTATCTGGGCTCAACTTAGGGGCTTAGACCCTATCACTGCTCCTATCCCAGAGGTTTTGAAATTCTTAACATCCCTGTTTAATCAAGGATCTTCTGTCTCTACTATTAAAGTCCAACTAGCGGCTATCTCTAAATTTCACGAGTCCATGGATCCTCCATTGATGAGCAGCAGACTATGCAAAACTTTCATTAAAGGTGCGGGTCTGTTAAGACCCCCAGTTTTTCATCCTGCGCCTCCATGGGATCTAGATTTGGTGCTTCGTGCATTAACATCTTCCCCTTTCGAACCGGCTGCTACATGTGAGTTAAAATATCTGTCTTGGAAAACGGCCTTCTTAGTTGCAATTACTTCTGCAAGAAGAGTTTCAGAGCTTCAAGCCCTGTCTATCAGACCACCGTACTTGATTTTTCACAAGGATAGAGTATCACTTAGACCTAATCCATCCTTTGTCCCGAAGGTCTGTTCTAATTTTTGTCTCCAACAATCCCTAGAGCTACCAGTTTTCTTTCCAAAATTCTCCAATGAAGCAGAATACACTCTCCATAAATTGGATGTTCACAGGCAATTGCACTTCTATTTAGACAGGACTCAGCAATTTCGTAAGTCAGACCAATTGTTTGTGTCCTTCTCAGACTATAAATTGGGCAAAACCATTACAAAAGCTACTATCTCCAAATGGATTAGAGATTGTATAACTCAGGCTTATTCTTCTTCGAATAAGCAACTTACAACATCTATCAAAGCTCACTCTACCAGAGCTATGGCGACTTCTATAGCCTTTCATTCCAAGCTTGCTATCTCGGAGATTTGTGCTGCGGCTACTTGGTCCAATCCGCACACTTTCATTTCCCACTACAAATTGGATGTGGCATCTAAAGGGCGAGCATCATTTGGTTCCACGGTACTCAGGAGTGTTTTCCAGTGAGCCACCCAGGATTCAGGTGCTAGGGACGCTGTCCCATCAGTCAGAATGTAGGCGAGATAGGATCACATAACATCTTTTAGTTATGTACTCACCATAACTTCAGATGTTTGGGATCCATCTCGCCTACATTCCTAATACCCACCCTCCTTCCCCCTGCCTTGGAGATCAGAAGAGATTGAACGGTTTTGAGTTCTACTGTTTCATCTTGTTTCATCGGACAATGTTATATAAGCAGAGCGTGCATGTGTGCATGTATGCGGACAAACTAGATCTGGGGGACTGGTAGTGGTGCATCCTGGGATATAGTAAGCTCAGCCAATAAGAGACTTCGCTCTTTGGCATAAGCGTGCCGAGTCGGAGCCGAGGGATCGGCTCCGAACCCATCAGTCAGAATGTAGGCGAGATGGATCCCAAACATCTGAAGTTATGGTGAGTACATAACTAAAAGTTATGTACTGAGCTTCAAGAATGTAAACACAGTGTACCCTACTGGAAAAGAACAGAAATGTATATAAACTATAGCTGGAACATACAGAGTTAACTTGCAAACCCTCAAGAAATAAGTTGAAAAGTAAAAAGGTTTACAACTGCACTTCAGTGCAGCAAGCATCCACAATGTCTAGAGATAGAGGTTTTCTTATTGTCTTGAAACAAAAATAATTACTAGGTTTAAAATGTAAAGTATTGTTATTGCTCTGTGATTTCCTAGCAGCTGCACATCTGAGAGTTGAGTATTTTTGACACAGAGGTGCTAAATTCTAAGTATCTGTTTAGCCTGGGAACTGGTCATCCAAAGCTGACCCAGCACTAATGTTTTGATATTAATTTGGTAACTCTCTCAGAGAATGTGCATTTTGTATTTATCTTTGGACCTGGAAACATCCTCTCATCAGCACTTGTCATGCTAATAGTAAATACTAGATTACAGTAATCTCTCTTAGTGATAGGAATATAGTAAGATTAATTTAGATGTTTTCTGTATTTATTTAAGACTGTTTTGCAATGTTGTTTTAAAATTTTTCCTGTGATTTTGAACTCTGTAGTTACTGTATTGAGTTACTGAGTATTGTCTTCTTTTATTTATTATTAAATATATTTAAACTTTTTAATTTTGTCTGGTTTGTTTAGAGATATTTAAGCTCTGAGAGTACTTGCATGTGTATTTAGTGACACTGTATGGGCCACTCTAATAGCCTTGAAAGTGTTGGTTACACTTACCATTTGGATAATAGTAACACCACACAGTAGGATTGGTCACCCTTTGGGAGCGGCCTTAAAGTAGCTGATAAGGGGTTCTGGTGGCAGTGGTAACTACCTTATGGTCTGGGTAGACGGGGCATAGCTAGTAAACCTGTGTCAGCCTTTCCCAGGTGTGTGTTTGTGTGTAAATCGAATCTCAAAGTGTGTGTGTTAGCTACTTGGGCAGGGACACAAAGCATTGGTTAGACAGAGAGAGTGCTGGGAGTATTTGGCTTGGAACACTGGTTAAGGACTCAGCTCTATAGCTGTGCCAGTGGGGAGTCTTATTAAGGATCTGGAGAAAGAGGGAGAAATCAGCCCCATACTGTGATCTCTGTGTGCCCTTAAGGGAAATTGTACTTTACTGTGTGTGTCATCCTCCCAATGTGCATGTCCCTCATTGGTGCTAGTGGTGGGGCCAGTGCAGGGGCATCACAACAATAATAATAATAATGATAATAATAATAATATTATTTTATTTGTTTTTTTTTAGCTGTGAGCTGTATAATACAGCTCACAGCTAAAAAAACAAATACAATAACACTATTATTATTATTAGGTTCATAGGTTGGTACTAAGCTATCGGCCCTAGGGCCTGTACAAGCCTAGCTATAACAATTCCCTGGCTATTTCTTCCCACAATATTTACTTCCCTGGACCCCTGTCTAGCAGGGTGACTGACGTGATCCCCAGGGTAAATTTCCTATCTCCCATCCAGTCGTCAAGGTTCCTTTTGAAGAGGGCCAAGGAGGCACTCTGCTTGACATG